>NW_027200445.1:0-20620 GCF_038502225.1 Cherax quadricarinatus | reverse complement strand
CCCATATATTGTGACTCACCCATCCTCCCACCATCTAGTATACTGTTCAAAACCCCAACAAAGCAATGCCTTATGCACCCCCAATGAGCCCTGTAAAAACAAATAGGCAGACCATCAATCCCAGGCGAATTGCCCGTGCTCATGCCGAAGACCGCATCCGCCACCTCAGCTTCATGAATGCCACCCTCAAACTCCACCCTGTCCTGTTCTATAACATCATGAACCCCCTACTAAAAAGCTCCTGCCAGGTGCCTTGTCTCGCACACCCTCTCCATTTTTTCCAGAACCACTCATCGGCATAAGCGCTCATACTGTCCATGGCAGAAAGGACCACACCGTCCAGGTAGCCCCCCACCCCCGAGCTTGCACTAATTGCAATAACGTGGTCACTTTCCTATGTTCCCAAAATTTACGCAAGACATACCCAGATGGTTTATCGCCCCACAACACATCCTCCAACCCTGATCAAAACCTGACCATGTCAAATCGGTTATGAAGATTTGTAACCCTACCTCAAAGAAATGCAATGTCCTCCACCCCCACCCCCCTTCTCGTAACAAGCCTGCAACTGGCACTCCAAATAGTTCTGCAAACCATAACACCATCTCACCTCCACACGTCCCTTAACCCTATAAAAATCCGCAATCCCCGGCTTCGCCCTCTACTCCCACCAGTCTATCAGCTGCATTTCCCGATCCCTTGCATCCAAAAGTCTTAACCACCACTCCTCAAAGCCCGTACCCCTACCCTCCTCCCTAAGCAGCCACACGTTCAACTTCCAGTAACCAGGGTAAATACGCACAACACCCTCCCATGTCAAATCTACTATCACTGCCCTATGATCCAAAAAACCCACATTGAATGTCTGCACCTTCCCCACCTCCAACTCCTGCATGACACAAATTCTGTCTAGTCTCGTCGCATAACCCCTACGGACGAACATGTGTTCAACCATATAACCTCCCCCCCCCAAAACATCCCTCAACACATCCCTCAGAAGACCTAAAACACAACCCGCCCCATTCAGTTCCACATTCCGTCCACATATCACACTATTCGTAATGGCAGGCAATCCCCTCAAATGAAACAATAATTCGTCCCTCACAAAATCCACCTTCACCCACACATTACTCAATGCCAGCATATACACTCCTACAAAGCAGGCCCTTCTCTCACCCCATACCCCTTCCACCCACACAACCCTCCCCCCCTCCTCCCAATTCGTGACATGCAAGGGGCTGGTCTCCTTTATCGCTACCCCCCCCCTTTCAACTGCCAAGAACAACTAACATACAATGTATACCCATTCAATCGCAACTCACTACCAAACTTATGATTGTGCTCTTGCAAAAAACACATGTTCACCTTAAATCTACGCAAAAACCAAACCAACCACACAGTTTTGATCTCAGACCTGAGACTGTTCACATTAAGGGTGACACACCTGAAAGATTATAGAAACGGCGGCTTCCCTTTATGCCGCTGTGGCTTACCTACCACACCTCTACCAGTACGTCGACAAGACACCTCACCTGACTTTCCCTGGACCCCATCCTCTCCCCTCCCCCCGTTCACTGTGTAACTCTGTCTCCACTGGCTCCTTCCGGTCCAACAGCACCTCCTCCATTGCCAAGCTTTTCCCCCAGCCTCTGCCCTGGCATGAGAACCTCTTTGACCTCAGCCATCCCAGCTGTCCTCTTCCTAGAGCCGCCACCCACACACATGTCCATGTCTGACGAATTCTCCTGGTGGACCTCCACCTCCGCCACTCGTGCCAAACAAGTCCCACTCGAGGTCCTTACATCAGGCGGCTGGTCCTCCCTCATGTCGGCCTCACCAACACTTAAGGCACAGGTCCCCAAGCCATTCAAAAAACCTTGTATCACCTCCTCCAGGAAGCCATTCTGAGGCACTTCGTCCCATCCCATTGGAGCCCCCAACATCCCCGTCGACTCCTCCGACCCCTCTGGGAGTGTGACACACGTCTCGGCCGTCCGTTCCTCTCGCTCAACCTTCTCACTCCAACGACCCGTCGACCTTGCTTCTCCATCTCCCATCTTCGACACCAACCCACAAGGACGCTGCTCCACAGCCGCTATTCCATGCTCCCTGGGAGCCTGTCTCCTAGGACACTGTGCCGCCATATTCTCCTAAGAGTTACACAAGCGGCACGTTCATGTCTGGCCAGCATAGTATACAAAGACCTGCATCCTGTAACCCACCAACGTGATGCAGGACGGTATAGGCCGAGCCAGAGTCATTTTGAGGGTATAGGAACCCTCCGGTAGTCCCTCATATGGCCCATCCTTCCATACTCCCATCGTAGCAGAATGGACCTTTCCATAACTGTTGAACGCCTCTTGTATGCCATACGCAGTCGCCTCAAAAGGTACGTTTCGCACCTTCACCCACGCAAAGTACTTAGATACGTCGTGCAAGACAACGTCCACTGCCGATTTCACAGACATCCTTCGCTCTTGATACTCGTCGATGATCCTGTTGTAGAAGCCGGCCCGGTTCAATTTCACGAAGACTCAACATCCCGTTCAAAGCCACACCATATACTTCCTCATTGGGAACACCACAGACGTCCCTGATGATGGCCGGTAGTAAGACTTTCGTTGTAGTGCCACTGAGCGTGCTACGTACCAGCTCAATACAAACTGTGTTGATTATCCGCCATCTTGGCGTAGATGCAAAAAGTCACCACTAGAGGGCAGGTGTAGCAGACCTCGCAAGCGTCCTCTTTCCCCGGAAGTCGAGAGATGAAAATGCATTATTGGTATTATGCGAGGATTCTAGGAAGCCGTCGTGACCAGTAATAGCCCCAGCAGACATTACAGACGACGTGGCCAGTAATAGGCCCAGGAGACATCATTACGGACGTAGTGACCAGTAATAGCCCCAGCAGACATCATTACGGACGTAGTGACCAATTATAGCCCCAGCAGACATCATTATGGACGTAGTGACCAATTATAGCCCCAGCAGACATCATTTTGGACGTCGTGACCAGTAATAGCCCCAACACGCGTCATTACGGTAAGTCGTCAGGATTTGCGCAGATTTTCTTGGCATGGGTTAAGCATATCGGCTTATGTCTGGATGTCTAACGACAAAGAGAAGCTTCCAGACTGCTCCCAGAATATCATGTACACTCTGGTAAGTTGCAGCTCGTGTAACTTAAAGAGGTTAATCCCATGAGATGACTAGTACTTAGAGGTGATTTAATAGATGGTCTGACTGATGTACTGATTAATTGTCACTCACGACAGAACACCTCTTTTCAAATCACATGTCTCGATTCTTCAAAATAAACCATGTTTTGGTTATTGCAATAATATCGACCTTTCGTGCACTTGAAATTCGCTTTATTTTGTTCTTAGAGATATGACTATTTGTATAATTTATGCTATGAAAGCTTTTCTTCTGCAGGCCTACTGGTCCTAGTATGAGCCAGTAGTTCTGCCACAGAAATGATGTTACCTTCTTTCTCTCATCAAAGACTAATCAGTTTGTTACGTTTAAAGCCTATCAACTACACCATAATCATTAAGGCTGCATTTTACTTGTGCTCACTAAAACTGGGTTGGGATAGTCGCCATTCATATCACAATGCCCAGAAATTTCGATCCTAATCCGGTAAAAAAAAAGACAAAAATACTTTAATCCCTAGAGATTAAAGCTACTATGCAACGAATTTGCACAGAAATACTTAACTCTTGACGGACACATGGAAGAGGTATACACTTCTCTATGTATATTCAGAGAAATACACATCTTGGTGTACAAGCCCTGAGATAAATACATCTCTCGGTGTATATACACAATAATACACTGTCTCGATGAATAAACACTAAAAAAATACACACTTTTCGATACATATACACCGAGTGATATTCACCCCTGAGTGCATACTCTGACGAGACTATATACCTGAAAGTATTGGGATACCCGTCATGACAATGAGATATTGAGTTGACCATTTGACTCTCGCTCGGTTCATAGACTATCCAATCTCCTTAATTAAAATCTCCAACAAAAGTAATTATTGGTATTTTCATGCTCAGCTTCCAGCAATAATTATTGTTGTGTATTAGCAAATCATTTAACCTAACAAATGCGCTATTTTATGTATGACAACAAAAACAAAAGTTACACAATAAGGTTTTACTGGAGGGTAACAATAAGTTCAGCTTTGGATTGTATTGTTAGGTAAAAGGACAAAAGTGCAACTAATGTGACGTTTTATTGTGGTAATGTTTCGCTCACCAGGAGCTTTATCAAGCCGATTTGATAAGTAACAAAAAGGCACAATACCTTTACTGGAACAACACGCAAACAACCCGCACATAAAAGAGAGGAGCTTTCGACTACGTTTCGGTCAGCCTTGGAATATTTACCAAGTCACATTGTGACTGTAAATATTCCAAGTCGGACGAAACGTCGGCTTAAGCTCCTCTCTCCTATGTTCGGTTTGTCTGTGCGACATGATAAAGCTCTTGGAGAGCGAAACGTTGCCAAAATAAAATATCACATTAGTTGCACTTGTGTCCTTTTACCTAACATATTGTGGGTAATTCTACAAGCTTTAATAGGATTGTATTATGTAGATAAGATATATGTGTAGTGTTAGGATGCTTACTGTGAGACTTTCCTCTTAAGAATACCAAACACAGAATAAACAAAGGATATATATATAGTGGTCAAATCCATGAGTCAGGAGCAGAGGGGATGGACCACTATAGAAGATCAGTCACTTTGTGGGGTAATTATTATTATTATTATTATTGTTATTTTATTAGCACACTGGCCGATTCCCACCAAGGCAGGGTGGCCCGAAAAAAACAAAACTTTCACCATCATTCAATCCATCACTGTCTTGCCAGAAGGGTGCTTTACACTACAGTTTTTAAACTGCAACATTAACACCCCTCCTTCAGAGTGCAGGCACTGTACTTCCCATCTCCAGGACTCAAGTCCGGCCTGCCGGTTTCCCCGAATCCCTTCATAAATGTTACTTTGCTCACATTCCAACAGCACGTCAAGTATTAAAAACCATTTGTCTCCATTCACTCCTATCAAACACGCTCACGCATGCCTGCTGGAAGTCCAAGCCCCTTGCACACAAAACCTCCTTTACCCCCTCCCTCCAACCTTTCCTAGGCCGACCCCAACCCCGCCTTCCTTCCACTACAGATTGATACACTCTTGAAGTCATTCTGTTTTGCTCCATTCTCTCTACATGTCCGAACCACCTCAACAACCCTTCCTCAGCCCTCTGGACAACAGTTTTGGCAATCCCGCACCTCCTCCTAACTTCCAAACTACGAATTCTCTGCATTATATTCACACCACACATTGCCCTCAGACATGACATCTCCACTGCCTCCAGCCTTCTCCTCGCTGCAACATTCATCACCCATGCTTCACACCCATATAAGAGCGTTGGTAAAACTATACTCTCATACATTCCCCTCTTTGCCTCCAAGGACAAAGTTCTTTGTCTCCAAAGACTCCTAAGTGCACCACTCACCCTTTTCCCCTCATCAATTCTATGATTCACCTCATCTTTCTTAGACCCATCCTCTGACACGTCCACTCCCAAATATCTGAATGCATTCACCTCCTCCACTCTCCCTCCAATCTGATATCCAATCTTTCATCACCTAATATTTTTGTTATCCTCATAGCCTTACTCTTTCCTGTATTCACTTTTAATTTTCTTCTTTTACATACCCTACCAAATTCATCCACCAATCTCTGCAACTTCTCTTCAGAATCTCCCAAGAGCACAGTGTCATCAGCAAAGAGCAACTGTGACTACTCCCACTTTGTGTGATTCTTTATCTTTTAACTCCATGCCTCTTGCCAAGACCCTCGCATTTACTTCTCTTACAACCCCATCTATAAATATATTAAACAACCACGGTGACATCACACATCCTTGTCTAAGGCCTACTTTTACTGAGAAATAATCTCCCTCTTTCCTACATACTCTAACTTGAGCCTCACTATCCTCGTAAAAACTCTTCACTGCTTTCAGTAACCTACCTCCTACACCATACACGTGCAACATCTTCCACATTGCCCCCCATCCGCCCTGTCATACGCCTTTTCCAAATCCATAAATGCCACAAAAACCTCTTAATAATAATATTATGTTAAGCGTTAAATCAGATAGGGTCTGTTAGGGTAGAAGCAATTTAATAAAAAAATTACAAGATGTTAATCTTTCACAGATATTGGGTTATTAAACTAACATATGACGCAATATAATGACTGGCAGGTGTAAACAAGAGATGTAATGCTGTGATAATTAACAGCTAATCAGTGCAGTAATGGTCGACACCTCAGCCAAAATTTTTTAGAATAATTCGAGAGCCCGTTAATATGCGAATTTAGTTCGACTCTTATAGTTCAATTATTTCGAGAGTCACGTTCGTAAAATTAAAGATCGCCTGTACGAATAAATTGAAATATTTACGGTATATAATCATAGGTGATAATGAGATGGCGCGCGCGCGCACACACACACTGTACACTGTGTATGTTACCCCATACTGGAGTATGCAGCACCAGTCTGGAACCCACACCTGGTCAAGCACGTCAAGAAGTTAGAGAAAGTACAAAGGTTTGCAACAAGGCTAGTCCCAGAGCTCAGGGGAATGTCGTACGAGGAAAGGTTGAGGGAGATCGGACTGACGACACTGGAGGACAGAAGGGTCAGGGGAGACATGATAACGACATACAAGATACTGCGAGGAATAGACAAGGTGGACAGAGATAGGATGTTCCAGAGAGAGGACACAGGGACAAGGGGTCACAACTGGAAGCTGAAGACTCAGACGAGTCACAGGGACGTTAGGAAGTATTTCTTCAGTCATAGAGTTGTCAGGAAGTGGAATAGCCTAGCAAGTGAAGTAGTGGAGGCAGGAACCATACATAGTTTTAAGAAGAGGTATGATACAGCTCAGGAAGCGGAGAGAGAGAGGACTTAGTAGCGATTAGTGAAGAGGCGGGGCCAGGAGTTGAGTCTCGACCCCTGCAACCACAATTAGGTGAGTACAATTAGGTGAGTACACACACACACACACACACACACACACACACACACACACACACACACACACACAGCTTTTTATCTGCCACGGGTGACGACATCCCCAACCTGGACGTCAGGTGGGGAGAGACAGTGGAAGTCGGGGGAAGAGAAGGCCACAGTGGGTGTGAGGGGAAGATGAAGGACACAGTGGGTGTGAGGGCAGGTGAAGAACACAGTGGGTGTGGGGGCAGATGAAGGACACAGTGGGTGTGGGGGCAGATGAAGGACACAGTGGGTGTGAGGGCAGGTGAAGGACACAGTGGGTGTGAGGGCAGGTGAAGGACACAGTGGGTGTGAGGGCAGATGAAGGACACAGTGGGTGTGGGGGCAGATGAAGGACACAGTGGGTGTGAGGGCAGGTGAAGGACACAGTGGGTGTGAGGGCAGGTGAAGGACACAGTGGGTGTGAGGGCAGGTGAAGGACACAGTGGGAGTGTGGACAGGTGAAGGACACAGTGGGTGTGAGGGCAGGTGAAGGACACAGTGGGTGTGAGGGCAGATGAAGGACACAGTGGGTGTGGGGGCAGATGAAGGACACAGTGGGTGTGAGTGTGGACATGTGAAGGACACAGTGGGTGTGAGGGCAGGTGAAGGACACAGTGGGTGTGAGGGCAGGTGAAGGACACAGTGGGTGTGAGGGCAGGTGAAGGACACAGTGGGTGTGAGGGCAGATGAAGGACACAGTGGGTGTGAGGGCAGATGAAGGACACAGTGGGTGTGAGGGCAGGTGAAGGACACAGTGGGTGTGGGGGCAGATGAAGGACACAGTGGGTGTGAGGGCAGGTGAAGGACACAGTGGGTGTGAGGGCAGGTGAAGGACACAGTGGGTGTGGTGGGCAGGTGAAGGACACAGTGGGAGTGAGGGCAGGTGAAGGACACAGTGGGTGTGAGGGCAGGTGAAGGACACAGTGGGTGTGAGGGCAGGTGAAGGACACAGTGGGTGTGAGGGCAGGTGAAGGACACAGTGGGCAGGTGAAGGACACAGTGGGTGTGAGGGCAGGTGAAGGACACAGTGGGTGTGGTGGACAGGTGAAGGACACAGTGGGTGTGGTGGACAGGTGACGGACACAGTGGGTGTGAGGGCAGGTGAAGGACACAGTGGGAGTGTGGACAGGTGAAGGACACAGTGGGTGTGAGGGGAAGATGAAGGACACAGTGGGTGTGAGGGGAAGATGAAGGACACAGTGGGTGTGGTGGACAGGTGAAGGACACAGTGGGTGTGGTGGACAGGTGAAGGACACAGTGGGTGTGAGGGGAAGATGAAGGACACAGTGGGTGTGAGGGCAGGTGAAGGACACAGTGGGTGTGAGGGGAAGATGAAGGACACAGTGGGTGTGAGGGCAGGTGAAGGACACAGTGGGTGTGGTGGACAGGTGAAGGACACAGTGGGTGTGAGGGGCAGGTGAAGGACACAGTGGATGTGGTGGACAGGTGAAGGACACAGTGGATGTGGTGGACAGGTGAAGGACACAGTGGTGTGAGTGGACAGGTGAAGGACACAGTGGATGTGAGTGGACAGGTGAAGGACACAGTGGGTGTGAGGGGAAGATGAAGGACACAGTGGGTGTGGTGGACAGGTGACGGACACAGTGGGTGTGAGTGCAGGTGAAGGACACAGTGGGTGTGAAGGACACAGTGGACAGGTGAAGGACACAGTGGGTGTGGTGGACAGGTGAAGGACACAGTGGGTGTGGTGGACAGGTGAAGGACACAGTGGGTGTGGTGGGCAGGTGAAGGACACAGTGGGTGTGGTGGACAGGTGAAGGACACAGTGGGTGTGGTGGGCAGGTGAAGGACAGGTGAAGGACACAGTGGGTGTGGTGGGCAGGTGAAGGACACAGTGGGTGTGGTGGGCAGGTGAAGGACACAGTGAGTGTGGTGGGCAGGTGAAGGACACAGTGGGTGTGGTGGACAGGTGAAGGACACAGTGGATGTGGTGGACAGGTGAAGGACACAGTGAGTGTGGTGGGCAGGTGAAGGACACAGTGGATGTGGTGGACAGGTGAAGGACACAGTGGATGTGGTGGACAGGTGAAGGACACAGTGAGTGTGGTGGACAGGTGAAGGACACAGTGGATGTGGTGGACAGGTGAAGGACACAGTGAGTGTGGTGGGCAGGTGAAGGACACAGTGGGTGTGGTGGGCAGGTGAAGGACACAGTGAGTGTGGTGGGCAGGTGAAGGACACAGTGGGTGTGAGGGAAGGACACAGTGAGTGTGGTGGGCAGGTGAAGGACACAGTGTGTGTGGTGGGCAGGTGAAGGACACAGTGGGTGTGGTGGGCAGGTGAAGGACACAGTGAGTGTGGTGGGCAGGTGAAGGACACAGTGAGTGTGGTGGGCAGGTGAAGGACACAGTGGGTGTGGTGGGCAGGTGAAGGACACAGTGGTGTGTGAGGGAAGGACACAGATGAAGGTGAAGGACACAGTGGATGTGTGAGGGAAGGACACAGTGAGTGTGGTGGGCAGGTGAAGGACACAGTGAGTGTGGTGGGCAGGTGAAGGACACAGTGAGTGTGGTGGGCAGGTGAAGGACACAGTGGGTGTGGTGGGCAGGTGAAGGACACAGTGGATGTGGTGGACAGGTGAAGGACACAGTGGATGTGGTGGACAGGTGAAGGACACAGTGAGTGTGGTGGACAGGTGAAGGACACAGTGAGTGTGGTGGACAGGTGAAGGACACAGTGAGTGTGGTGGGCAGGTGAAGGACACAGTGAGTGTGGTGGACAGGTGAAGGACACAGTGAGTGTGGTGGGCAGGTGAAGGACACAGTGGGTGTGGTGGACAGGTGAAGGACACAGTGGGTGTGGTGGGCAGGTGAAGGACACAGTGGGTGTGGTGGACAGGTGAAGGACACAGTGGGTGTGGTGGGCAGGTGAAGGACACAGTGGGTGTGGTGGACAGGTGAAGGACACAGTGGATGTGGTGGACAGGTGAAGGACACAGTGGATGTGGTGGACAGGTGAAGGACACAGTGGATGTGTTGGGCAGGTGAAGGACACAGTGGGTGTGGTGGACAGGTGAAGGACACAGTGGGTGTGGACAGGTGAAGGACACAGTGAGTGTGGTGGGCAGGTGAAGGACACAGTGGGTGTGAAGGGCAGGTGAAGGACACAGTGGGTGTGGACAGGTGAAGGACACAGTGGTGGTGGACAGGTGAAGGACACAGTGAGTGTGGCGGGCAGGTGAAGGACACAGTGGATGTGGTGGACAGGTGAAGGACACAGTGGGTGTGGACAGGTGGGACAGGTGAAGGACACAGTGGGTGTGGGCAGGTGAAGGACACAGTGGGTGTGGTGGGCAGGTGAAGGACACAGTGAGTGTGGTGGGCAGGTGAAGGACACAGTGGGTGTGGTGGGCAGGTGAAGGACACAGTGGATGTGGTGGACAGGTGAAGGACACAGTGAGTGTGGTGGGCAGGTGAAGGACACAGTGAGTGTGGTGGGCAGGTGAAGGACACAGTGAGTGTGGTGGGCAGGTGAAGGACACAGTGGGTGTGGTGGGCAGGTGAAGGACACAGTGAGTGTGGTGGGCAGGTGAAGGACACAGTGGGTGTGGTGGACAGGTGAAGGACACAGTGAGTGTGGTGGGCAGGTGAAGGACACAGTGAGTGTGGTGGGCAGGTGAAGGACACAGTGAGTGTGGTGGGCAGGTGAAGGACACAGTGGATGTGTTGGGCAGGTGAAGGACACAGTGGGTGTGAGGGGAAGATGAAGGACACAGTGGGTGTGAGGGCAGGTGAAGGACACAGTGGGTGTGGTGGGCAGGTGAAGGACACAGTGGGTGTGGTGGGCAGGTGAAGGACACAGTGGGTGTGGTGGGCAGGTGAAGGACACAGTGGGTGTGGTGGGCAGGTGAAGGACACAGTGAGTGTGGTGGGCAGGTGAAGGACACAGTGAGTGTGGTGGGCAGGTGAAGGACACAGTGAGTGTGGTGGGCAGGTGAAGGACACAGTGAGTGTGGTGGACAGGTGAAGGACACAGTGGATGTGTTGGGCAGGTGAAGGACACAGTGGGTGTGGTGGGCAGGTGAAGGACACAGTGGGTGTGGTGGACAGGTGAAGGACACAGTGGATGTGGTGGGCAGGTGAAGGACACAGTGAGTGTGGTGGGCAGGTGAAGGACACAGTGAGTGTGGTGGGCAGGTGAAGGACACAGTGGGTGTGGTGGACAGGTGAAGGACACAGTGGATGTGGTGGGCAGGTGAAGGACACAGTGAGTGTGTTGGGCAGGTGAAGGACACAGTGGGTGTGTTGGGCAGGTGAAGGACACAGTGGGTGTGAGGGGAAGATGAAGGACACAGTGGGTGTGGTGGACAGGTGAAGGACACAGTGGATGTGGTGGGCAGGTGAAGGACACAGTGAGTGTGGTGGGCAGGTGAAGGACACAGTGGATGTGTTGGGCAGGTGAAGGACACAGTGGGTGTGGTGGGCAGGTGAAGGACACAGTGGGTGTGGTGGGCAGGTGAAGGACACAGTGGATGTGTTGGGCAGGTGAAGGACACAGTGGGTGTGGTGGGCAGGTGAAGGACACAGTGGGTGTGAGGGGAAGATGAAGGACACAGTGGGTGTGAGGGCAGGTGAAGGACACAGTGGGTGTGGTGGACAGGTGAAGGACACAGTGGGTGTGGTGGACAGGTGAAGGACACAGTGGGTGTGGTGGACAGGTGAAGGACACAGTGGGTGTGGTGGACAGGTGAAGGACACAGTGGGTGTGGTGGACAGGTGAAGGACACAGTGGGTGTGGTGGGCAGGTGAAGGACACAGTGGGTGTGGTGGACAGGTGAAGGACACAGTGGGTGTGGTGGACAGGTGAAGGACACAGTGGGTGTGGTGGACAGGTGAAGGACACAGTGGGTGTGGTGGACAGGTGAAGGACACAGTGGGTGTGGTGGGCAGGTGAAGGACACAGTGGGTGTGGTGGGCAGGTGAAGGACACAGTGGATGTGTTGGGCAGGTGAAGGACACAGTGGGTGTGGTGGACAGGTGAAGGACACAGTGGATGTGGTGGACAGGTGAAGGACACAGTGGATGTGGTGGACAGGTGAAGGACACAGTGGGTGTGGTGGGCAGGTGAAGGACACAGTGGGTGTGAGGGGAAGGTGAAGGACACAGTGGGTGTGAGGGCAGGTGAAGGACACAGTGGGTGTGAGGGCAGGTGAAGGACACAGTGGATGTGGTGGACAGGTGAAGGACACAGTGGATGTGGTGGACAGGTGAAGGACACAGTGGATGTGGTGGACAGGTGAAGGACACAGTGAGTGTGGTGGGCAGGTGAAGGACACAGTGGGTGTGGTGGGCAGGTGAAGGACACAGTGGATGTGTTGGGCAGGTGAAGGACACAGTGGATGTGTTGGGCAGGTGAAGGACACAGTGGATGTGGTGGACAGGTGAAGGACACAGTGGATGTGGTGGACAGGTGAAGGACACAGTGGATGTGGTGGACAGGTGAAGGACACAGTGAGTGTGGTGGGCAGGTGAAGGACACAGTGAGTGTGGTGGGCAGGTGAAGGACACAGTGAGTGTGGTGGGCAGGTGAAGGACACAGTGAGTGTGGTGGGCAGGTGAAGGACACAGTGGATGTGTTGGGCAGGTGAAGGACACAGTGGATGTGTTGGGCAGGTGAAGGACACAGTGAGTGTGGTGGGCAGGTGAAGGACACAGTGAGTGTGGTGGGCAGGTGAAGGACACAGTGGATGTGGTGGGCAGGTGAAGGACACAGTGAGTGTGGTGGGCAGGTGAAGGACACAGTGAGTGTGGTGGGCAGGTGAAGGACACAGTGGATGTGGTGGGCAGGTGAAGGACACAGTGGGTGTGGTGGGCAGGTGAAGGACACAGTGAGTGTGGTGGGCAGGTGAAGGACACAGTGGATGTGGTGGGCAGGTGAAGGACACAGTGAGTGTGGTGGGCAGGTGAAGGACACAGTGAGTGTGGTGGGCAGGTGAAGGACACAGTGAGTGTGGTGGGCAGGTGAAGGACACAGTGAGTGTGGTGGGCAGGTGAAGGACACAGTGAGTGTGGTGGGCAGGTGAAGGACACAGTGAGTGTGGTGGGCAGGTGAAGGACACAGTGGGTGTGGTGGGCAGGTGAAGGACACAGTGAGTGTGGTGGGCAGGTGAAGGACACAGTGAGTGTGGTGGACAGGTGAAGGACACAGTGGGTGTGGTGGGCAGGTGAAGGACACAGTGGGTGTGGTGGGCAGGTGAAGGACACAGTGGGTGTGGTGGGCAGGTGAAGGACACAGTGGGTGTGGTGGGCAGGTGAAGGACACAGTGGGTGTGGTGGGCAGGTGAAGGACACAGTGGGTGTGGTGGGCAGGTGAAGGACACAGTGAGTGTGGTGGGCAGGTGAAGGACACAGTGAGTGTGGTGGACAGGTGAAGGACACAGTGGGTGTGGTGGGCAGGTAAAGGACACAGTGGGTGTGGTGGGCAGGTAAAGGACACAGTGGGTGTGGTGGGCAGGTAAAGGACACAGTGGGTGTGGTGGGCAGGTGAAGGACACAGTGGGTGTGGTGGGCAGGTGAAGGACACAGTGGGTGTGGTGGGCAGGTGAAGGACACAGTGGGTGTGGTGGGCAGGTAAAGGACACAGTGGGTGTGGTGGGCAGGTGAAGGACACAGTGGGTGTGGTGGGCAGGTGAAGGACACAGTGGGTGTGGTGGACAGGTGAAGGACACAGTGGGTGTGGTGGACAGGTGAAGGACACAGTGGGTGTGGTGGACAGGTGAAGGACACAGTGGGTGTGGTGGACAGGTGAAGGACACAGTGGGTGTGGTGGACAGGTGAAGGACACAGTGGGTGTGGTGGACAGGTGAAGGACACAGTGGGTGTGGTGGACAGGTGAAGGACACAGTGAGTGTGGTGGGCAGGTAAAGGACACAGTGGGTGTGGTGGGCAGGTGAAGAACAAAGTTGTCTTCAATCTGTCCCAACACCCACTTAGACGCTAGACCTTGAACCTCCATTAACGGTACAAATATTCACCTGGATGGTATAAACCTTGGTAATAAATACCGACAAGTTTATTTAGAAAGACCCGTAAGAAAACACTGACATATTTATTAGAAAACGTTTCGATCCTGGGACCTTGATCACTTCTTTTAAAACCAAGTATTCATCTATAGGAAAGTAAATACTGAAAAAAATAATCAAACGGTATAAAGATGGAGACAACAGCAGTTTTAAAAAATACTACAGTGAAAATAAATTCTCAGAAAAGAATGATAATTCTTGCCGAAGCAAACACAGTAACACATGAGGGAAATCAGCACGAAATTAATCAACAGCCGAAGAAGCAATTCCAGCTGTGAGATAGTGGTGAACATCGACTCTTGACTGCCGGCAGAGCGTGGATCAGCTGCATGGAGACCGAGCGTGGATCAGCTGCATGGAAGCAGAGCGTGGATCAGCTGCATGGAAGCAGAGCGTGGATCAGCTGCATGGCAGCAGAGGGTGGATCAGCTGCATGGAGACAGCGTGGATCAGCTGCATGGAGACAGAGCGTGGATCAGCTGCATGGAGACAGAGCGTGGATCAGCTGCATGGAGACAGAGGGTGGATCAGCTGCATGGAGGCAGAGCGTGGATCAGCTGAATGGAAACGTAGACACAAACGCAGTATAATGCGATCTACCTGAGCAAGACATGAAGATCTGTTTTTGAATTAATAAAACCCACTGTTTGGGCGAAACGTAGTCAACAAATTATCGCATTAAACCGCATTTGTATATATTATGTTGGTATTTTACACCATTTATCTGCTGTACCAGAAGTATAGCAGCTAGGTTTGCGTGATTCTGTTATCGTTCACAACTTAGTTTAAGTGGCAGCTCAAGTGGTGCAAAGATCGAAGTAGTGAGACATGGCTAATCAGCGTATGAGATGCGAGAGGACTAAACACCCGTCTCTGAAACACCCTAACCTCAGCTGTCAGCCACGTTGACAGGTCAGGAAGGTAACACCGTGTTCTACTGAACAAGGATTAATGACGTTTAATGAGGCGGAGTATAAGAATGGCAAAGTAGACATGTAAGGCTTCACAGAGACCTGAGGGAGCCCTCAGGATTCCCAGCAGCAGAGAAGACTCGTAGTAGGGAACGATGGTCCACATACTAAGACAAGTACAAAAATTAAAGAGTAGAAAATATCCATGACCACACAGTCCGCAGACCTTCCTCTTCAGCATTAGACAAGTGACCCGAACTGTTACACGTTGAGGGTGTGAAAGCATAGCGATTGCAATAATCGCTGAAGGCCATTTTTAAAGGAATAAGTGTGACAAAGATCAAAAGTAAAGATAGACGACAATAGCTTTTAGAAATAACCTAACACCAAAATTATGAATAACACAAAATTCATGCATTCAAGCACTTAGAGAACCAGGAATCCACAAAGCGACATGGGCACCTGGTTTCCTCGTCACCTAACGGCCATCAAGGTAATTCCTGGAAGGGCTACAATGCGGCGCTGAAATAAGATGTCTTTGCAAACAAGCGAATCCCACAGGTAAACAACATGCATCACTGTCACACTCACTCAAATAAATATTAAAAAAAATTTCTCCATGGACACAAGGACTGGAGGGAGAGAACAGGTGGGATGATATTAATGGCCTGGACTAGTGGGGTGAAGAGTACGTGGGAGAGTTCATAGTGGGTGTATGGGTGGGTGAGGGCAGAGTGAAGGTGTGGGCAAGAGCGGACACAGGGTAAAAGTGCGCAGGTGTGAGAAGGCACTATGATGTATCGTAATGACATAACTTCGGTGAAATCTCTTCCAGGCTGAGGGACTGACCACTTCAAATACTATTTCTACAAGCTAGAGGGACTGCTTACATCGTCTTCGTTTCACTACTACTACTACTACTACTACTAATACTACTAGTCTCTGCATCTGACTGAACAAGCATACTGTGTAAGCGAAACGTTTCAATTATAATGATACCCAACTGTTGCTTGCGTTTTGCTCATTAACTTGTTGGTATTTTATATAATTTTCAACCTCTCTGAGAGATGTTATATAAACTCTGAGAGGTTGCACAAGATTGGTATACAATACCAGCATCTCCAAGACTACGGTACTCTACACACCAACTCCAAGGCTGATTACCTCATCTTCTGTATATAGTTCTGTCTTCAGATTATGTCCCGGAATTTGTATCGCTAAAGCCACTTGATGGCGAAACGTCTACAATAAAGATACCCAGATGTTGCACATGTGTCTTAATTTCATCTTGTCGGCATTGTATACCATTCTTGTACAACGTGTCAGACACTGCAGCATCACGGAATCTTAATTCTGAAGACATGTACATAACCTTCACGACTACAACAACTACTACTACAACTACCCCATCTCTTTGGGTAGGACCTACTTCCACTGGGAAATCTCGCCTACCATTGACTATGCCCTCGTCTGCTACACGTCCCCTTCCCACCTGACGTTAGTATACAAGTTCCAACCTCCTTGCCTGTGTTCCAGAATCTCCAGGACTACGGTGCTCTTCACACCAACTCCAAGGTTGAGGGACTGATTACCTCATCTTCTGTACATAGTTCTACTGTCTTCAAATTATGTCCTAGAATTTGTATTGATAAAGCCACTGGATGGCGAAACGTCTACAATAAAGAAACCCAGATGTTGCACATGTGTCTTAATTTCATCTCAGAGGTATTGTAGTAGTTTCTCCAGATCTTGATTGAATAAGCCTAGGGTGCACTAGTTATGTTTATCGTTCAGTATTATAATACACTTCGTACATATTCACTATTATTATGCTTCCAATACTGATTTATACCTTTACCCCTCCAGATACTCCTGGATATCATTAATCATGTTGGAGGCAGTGTTTTTGTTAATTAAAACAATTTATCTAAATCGCGACTCACCTCTGCAGCACGACCTGATGTTAGAGTGTTGTGTTTTGGGGGGCTTTATGCATAATCATAATATGTTTCGCCACTTCAGACAAAAGTTATGATTCTTTTATATCAGGCGAGCATCAGCGCATAAGCCAGCAGGATTGCCATGTAACCTTCAAGTCCTGATACTGTGAAGAGGACATTGTTGATGTTGTTATTGATCTTTGCGTGCTTCAAGGCATGCAGTGATTCCCCCAGTGTTCTGTAAGACTTATCAGCACAGTTACGTGGCTTACAAACATCAAAGTATTTATCCTGGTCATCATTTTTGAAGCTGGGCAGCGTTACTGTCGCACTCCTGATATTAGATCCAGCTGCTGGGAAGCCATCATTAACAGCATTACTATTTGCTTTCATAAAATTTCCTTCGAAGCTAATCCCCCTCCCCCTCCTCTCAACCAAAGCTTCTCTTTTTTCCTGTTTAGACCAATCTCCGATACCAGTCTCGGAGCCATGGAACAGTCTCTAGGAAGAATTAGGAACGATTTCTGTGGTTGCTGGTGGTCACTTTATGCTTCCTCTTCTGTAGGGTGTCCTGTCTCCTGGTGAGAGTATCACCGCCATCTTCACAATGGTGTCACTGTGACGACCAGGGAACAGGGCTTTGTGTTCAACACCTTCATTCCTATGAAAATAGGAATGGAGGAAGCTGAATCACTCTTCTCTCAAGCATCGCCCTTGATGACGATGTTGACCAAAAATAAAACAGAGAAAGCAGGAGAAAGAGGGGTACCAGATGTTACATAAATCTTAGCTAATGTTTCTGTATCAAAGAATGAACCTGGAAGGAATTAGCTCTCACCTGATACAGAATTCCTAATTCCCTAGCTAGCCAATTGCCAGTGTTAATGTTAACGTCCTTAATGGGTCCTTTGAACTATTTGGTGTGAAGACTTTCGGGCGTTCTCCTATTTATTTTAATCGGAGAGGCACTGAACCCATAGGGATTATGTAGTGCTTGGGGAATTAGGAGCATTCAAGCTTGATCCAAGGAAGGGTATGATAAGTCCTCTTCCTTGGATCAAGAATGGGGGAAGAGATGTTCTCCTAGCATGTACACAAAGGTTGTACGCAGAAGCTTATATTTGGACTGTGCTTTGCTGAAAGCTGAGCGAAAGGTAATCCCAGTAAAAGCCTGTTTTACATCTCACAGCACGGGTGAGATACGAACCTACGGCGAGCATGTTTTAAAACTAGTTGGCCAGTGTTTTAACCCCTGTACCATGCCGGCCTAAAAAAAAAAATAAAGATTAATGCATCTTGATATATTTTTATACTCTAGAAAGATTACCATGGATCCCATAGTGATCACAAGTGCCACTGACATGGCCGTAAGCAGACGCTAGCTAAAGTCTCTCCAACATTACCTAACTTGCTAAGATTCTCTTATATAGAATTCTGTTTCTTCATATCAGTAACTGGTCGGCATTACATCTTTAGTTCTAATTTTCCCGGTATAACAAGAAAACACTCATTGTAGCTTAGAAAATGTTTCTATATGGCACTTAAAGCCTGGTATGTTAGCTATTAGAAGTGTGTAAACAAGAAAACACTATTGCAAAAATATTAGATAAAATCACTATGAAAAATAGTCACATTCTTTACGTTACTTAAAAACCAATGTTTGGGTGGGGGGGGGTGATTTTGGGGGTACTCCAAAAAGGGGCCTTTCCTGGAACGTGGAGTCATTTCCCAAGATATTTTCTCCAAGATTATTTCTTATAATTTATAATTTCCTTCCTCCCTGTCTCCGATCTTCCTGACCCCTCTCATTCCATTACCCAGAAACCTCCCACCCTCTCCATACCCTGAATCATCCTTTTGTAAGAAAGATCATTTATGATCTTGTACCGCCCACTTACCACTCATTTTCTTCCCTATTCTCCTCTCCCCTTACCCTTAATCACCCATTCCCTACCCCAAACCTTCCACCCTCTACATCACCCCACACCTTCCCTAGTAATTTCAACGCTTACATAGGTACAAATCTCCCCTCCAGTACCCGAACCTCACCCCACCTGACTCCACCTAGCTCCTCCACATGCAGGCTCCAGTAACTCCAGCACTAACGCTGCATATCACCCACTGATATGCAGCTAATGATGTATAAGACCAATTCTAGTTGCTAGGCCGAATATACATGGTAAAAATTAGAGGAATGCCATGCTGTGGTATTTGCTAGGATATACAGTTATTATGGTAAAGAAACATACTTTTATCAATCTTTGATTATTTTACAGATATACATGGTATATACAATGGTTCAAGCAACGGCTTAAGATTGATAAAACAATGCACGGAAACATTTCAACCACCTAAGTGCATTACAATACAATTACATAAAAGACATTTATAATACAGTACATTTATTTATGTCAGAACAATACAAAGGTATACAATGAACCAACATGCGTCGCATTACACTACATACAATTTTAGTCTTCTTCTTGGTAGCACATTTTACATGTTGATATCATTAGATTATTAACCTAGTTCAGTTTTCTTCATTTTGGAGGAGAAGGAACATCGAGATGGCAATATCCCAGCGAACTACTAGTATCTGTGATATACTTTTTTTTTTTTCATCGAAGTCTGACAATCCTCTCTTTTTAATTGTTACAGTACACAGCTGTCCTTTCACATTACGTATTGATTTGCATTCGAATATCTCCTTATCTGGTTTAGACAAAACATTCCTATAGTGAACATGGGATGGAATACCATTTGCCTTACTGATTTTATCCACCCATCCTGATTCCTTTACAGAGTGCATTTTAGCCTTGAGAGCTACTAAGTCACTAATGTTATCATGTCCCAGTTCAGATGTTAATCATCCCAAGTCTCCTTTCCTATTATCATACAATGGATGATCTCTGGGGTAAAAAAAAAAAAACATATATGAAAGTAGTGGCTCCCTCTTTAACTCAGTGTACAATTCTCTATATTTTAGGATGAATATGTAAGAATTTGTGTCTGTACACGACAATCAAACATCATCCACGAAATCGTGCTGTAACACTTTATACGAAAAGTAATACAATTTCCTTGTTCGCAATCTCAAGAATTTGAAAACCGAGATAAAGAAGTTGATTAATTATTAATTTTGGCTTGGTAAGTTAACAAATTACTCTGTCTTGAGCCAGATGTGTAATATGTTTCAGAAATGGGTTTTTAGCGGCTTTAGAGAAGCCCTTCTCATTATTTATATATCTATATGTTTTTCCATAGATAACATTATTAGTCAACTTAAATGTTTTGGACTTAATGTGACATTGTGTGGCAGTTCCTTGCTCAGTATTTGCTCTGATAAAAGTCTAAAAATTTACTCTTCTCATAAACATATACGTCGTGAATCTTCTCTACCTCTAAACTAATATTCATTAACAAGTGAAGCAGACCCCAACTCACTAAATAGTTTTTCTGTGGAGGATGACTAGCGACTAATTTTTTGTTAGATATTCCAAATTTACAACTTTCAATTCTCAAAACACTTATATTCATATGTGAAAGTAATAAGAGAAGATCATGGGTGAGCTTAACCACATCAGGGTTTGTTTGGTATCGCAGAAAATCCAGGAACCTTTATCCTCCTGACATGAAA
>NW_027200444.1:0-20622 GCF_038502225.1 Cherax quadricarinatus | reverse complement strand
AACTGTTGCATAAAAACGGGTATTAAGTCTGAAGTAACACATACAGAGTCTGTTTGGATAGAATTTTCAGAGGGGCATGAAAAACTGATTTTAGGAGTGATATACCGTCCCCCAAACTTAGATAGGGACCAGGGGAGACTACTATGGGAGGAAATTGTTAAGGCCACAAGGCACGATAATGTAGTAATTCTAGGAGACTTTAACTTTAGTCATATTGATTTGAATTTCTTGACTGGGAATTTAGAATCATACGACTTTTTAGAAGTAGTTCAGGATTGTTTTTTGAAGCAGTTTGTGACAGAACCTACAAGGGGAAATAACCTGCTTGACTTAGTTCTGGCAAACAATGAATCCCTTGTTAATAATTTAGAAATTTCAGAGGAACTGGGTGCTAGCGACCACAAATCAATTACATTTAGCATTGAATGGAAGTATGATAGTAGCGATAACTCAGTAACAGTCCCAGATTTTCGCTTAGCAGATTACGATGGGCTTAGAGAACACTTATCATCTGTTGACTGGGGTAACGAAGTGAGCTATCAATATGACAGTTTTCTGAACACTATACATGCTGCTCAAAGAGCGTTTATCCCATATAAAGAAATTAGATCAAATAGAAATGACCCAAAATGGATGAATAATAGGCTCAAATATCTACTAGGGCATAAGAAAGGAATTTATAGGCGTATCAAAAGAGGTGAGGATCATCTTATGAATCAGTATATTGACATTAAGAGGGACATTAAAAAGGGGATAAGAAAAGCTAAAAGGGACTATGAAATTAAAGTTGCTAGGGATTCTAAAACTAACCCAAAAAGTTTTTTCCAGGTATATAGAACAAAAGTCAGAGATAAGATAGGTCCCCTTAAAAATAACTATGGGCATCTTACTGACAAAGAGAATGAAATGTGCTCGATTTTAAATAATTATTTTCTCTCGGTTTTTACACAGGAAGACACTAACAATATTCCAGTAATTAATTTTTATAGTGGGCTAGAAGAAGATAAATTATGTAACATCACAGTCACTAGTGAAATGGTTGTGGAGCAGATAGACAGACTGAAGCAAAATAAGTCGCCGGGTCCTGATGAGGTTTTTTCAAGGGTTCTTATTAAGGAATGCAAAATGGAACTCTGTGAACCATTAACTAATATTTTTAATTTATCTCTTGAAACAGGTGTAGTGTCTGATATGTGGAAGATGGCTAATGTAATTCCTATTTTTAAAACAGGAGACAAGTCGTTACCGTCAAATTACCGCCCAATAAGCCTGACCTCAATTGTAGGCAAATTACTAGAGTCAATTATAGCTGAGATTATAAGAAGCCATCTCGATAAGCATAGCTTGATTAATGATACTCAGCATGGATTCACAAGAGGCCGGTCTTGTCTAACTAATTTATTAACTTTCTACAGTAAAGCTTTTGAGGCTGTTGACCACGATAAAGAATTTGATATTATTTACTTAGATTTTAGTAAGGCTTTTGATAGAGTTCTGCACCATAGACTGTTAAAGAAAGTGGCAGCTCATGGCATTGGGGGAAAAGTGCTCTCGTGGATCGAGTCATGACTCATTTACAGGAAGCAGAGAGTGTCCATAAATGGGGTTAAATCCGAGTGGGGATCTGTAACAAGTGGCGTTCCACAGGGATCAGTCTTGGGCCCGTTGTTGTTTATAATATACATCAATGATCTTGATGAGAGAATTACTAGTGATATGAGCAAATTCGCCGATGACACAAAGCTAGGTAGGATAATTGATTCAAACGTAGATGTTATGGAACTTCAGGAGGATTTAAACAAACTCTATTCTTGGTCAGAAAAGTGGCAGATGCAGTTCAATGTAGATAAATGCAAGGTTCTGAAGCTTGGGAGTGCCCATAACCCTAGTACTTATAAGTTAAATGATGTAGAACTTAGCCATACAGATTGTGAAAAGGACTTGGGGGTTATGGTGAGCAGCAACCTTAAACCAAGACAGCAATGCCTAAGCGTACGTAATAAGGCAAATAGATTACTGGGATTTATATCAAGAAGTGTAAGCAACAGAAGTCCAGAGGTCATACTGCAGCTTTATACATCATTAGTAAGGCCTCACCTAGATTATGCAGCTCAGTTCTGGTCTCCATATTACAGAATGGACATAAATTCGTTAGAAAACATTCAGCGTAGGATGACTAAATTAATACATAGCATTAGAAATCTTCCTTATGAAGAAAGATTGAAGACTCTTAAGTTACATTCACTTGTTAAACGAAGAATGAGGGGAGACCTGATCGAAGTGTATAAGTGGAAGATAGGTATTAATAAAGGGGATATTAACAAGGTCTTGAGGATATCTCTCCAAGAGAGAACCCGCAGTAATGGATTTAAATTAGATAAGTTTAGATTTAGAAAGGACATAGGAAAGTATTGGTTTGGAAATAGGGTAGTTGATGAGTGGAACAGTCTACCTAGTTGGGTTATTGAGGCTAGAACTTTGGGTAGTTTCAAATTTAGGTTGGATAAGTACATGAGTGGGAGGGGTTGGATTTGAGTGGGACTTTCACATCAGAGCTTATTTCTTGGGTGGCATTGAAAATTGGGTAGGGCAAATGTATTGTTAGTGGGATGAATTGTAAAGGACCTGCCTAGTATGGGCCAACAGGCCTCCTGCAGTGTTCCTCCTTTCTTATGTTCTTATGTTCTTATGTAAAATGTCAGAGGATCTCACTTTCCAAGATCACAACGATGTATCTACTACATCTGCGAGAAAAATGTTAAATAGGATGGATAATGAGAAAATTTAAAACTAAGGATGGCAAACCCATGATGATTCACTTCAAATATCTTGTTATCTCTAGGCTGGAATATTGATGTACGCTAACGGCGCCTTTCAAGGCTGGCGAAATTACTAACGTGAACTATGTACACATAGCCTACAGGGCAAACACGTACGATATAATACCTAAATTACTGGGGATGGCTGCAGTTAATTGACTTGTATTCCCTAGAACGTAAGCGAGAAAGATAAATGATAATATACACTTGGAGAGTCCTAGAAGGATTAGTACCAAATCTGCACTCGAAAACACTGCCTAAAAGCAAAATACTCGGCAAGAGATGCAACATTCACCCAATGAAAAGCAAGGGCGGTACGATACAACACAATAAGTGTCAGAGGTCTAATACTGCCAGGTATTGTTTTACATGATGGTAGGATTGCTGGTGTCTTTTTCTGTCTCATAAACACGCTAGATAACAGGGATATCTTGCTACTCCTACTTACATATATATATATATATATATATATATATATATATATATATATATATATATATATATATATATATATATATATATATATATATATATATATATATATATATATATATATATATATATATATATATACATTTAGGTTTTTTCTCCTTTTTCTAAATAGCTCTTGTTCTTTATTTCTTCTATTGTCCATGGGGAAGTGGAAAAGAATCTTTCCTCCGTAAGCCATGCGTGTCGTATGAGGCGACAAAAATGCCGGGAGCAATGGGCTAGTAACCCCTTCTCCTGTAGACATTTACTAAAAAAAAGAAGAAAAACTTTATAAAACTGGGATGCTTGAATGTGCGTGGATGTAGTGCGGATGACAAGAAACAGATGATTGCTGATGTTATGAATGAAAACAAGTTGGATGTCCTGGCCCTAAGCGAAACAAAGCTGAAGGGGGTAGGGGAGTTTCAGTGGAGAGAAATAAATGGGACTGAATCTGGAGTATCTGAGAGAGTTAAAGCTAAAGAAGGGGTAGCAATAATGTTGAGGGATCAGTTATGGGAGGAGAAAAGAGAATATGGATGAGTAAATTCAAGGATTATGTGCATTAAAGTAAAGGTTGGATACGAAAAGTGGGTCATAATAAGCGTGTATGCACCTGGAGAAGAGAGGAGTGTAGAGGAGAGAGAGAGATTTTGGGAGATGTTCAGTGAATGTATAGGAACCTTTGAACTAAGTGAGAGAGTAATTGTAGTAGGGGACCTGAATGCTAAAGTAGGAGAAACTTTTAGAGAGGGTGTGGTAGGTAAGTTTGGGGTGCCAGGTGTAAATGATAATGGGAGCCCTTTGATTGAACTTTGTATAGAAAGGGGTTTAGTTATAGGTAATACATATTTTAAGAAAAAGAGGTTAAATAAATATACAAGATATGATGTAGGGCGAAATGACAGTAGTTTGTTGGATTATGTATTGGTAGATAAAAGACTGTTGAGTAGACTTCAGGATGTGCATGTTTATAGAGGGGCCACAGATATATCAGATCACTTTTTAGTTGTAGCTAATCTGAGAGCAAAAGGTAGATGGGATACAAGGAGAATAGAAGCATCAGGTAAGAGAGAGGTGAAGGTTTATAAACTAAAAGAGGAGGCAGTTAGGGTAAGATATAAACAACTCTTGGAGGATAGATGGGCTAATGAGAGCATAGGCAATGGGATCGAAGAGGCATAGGGTAGGTTCAAAATGTAGTGTTAGAGTGTTCAGCAGAACTTTGCGGTTACAGGAAAGTGGGTGCGGGAGGGAATAGAAGCGATTGGTGGAATGAAGATGTAAAGAGTATTTTAAATCATTACCTATTTCATAAATTTTGGATATTTCCTCATCTATGAACTCAGGACTACAAATTCGTAAAGCTCTCAAAAACATTGATGAGAAAACAGACAGTTTGACTCTATCTTGATGCGAAGAATAGTAGTGGACATAGGAACAGTTATTTCCTCGCATCAAGATAGAGTCAAACTGTCTGTTTTCTCATCAATGTTTCTGAGAGCTTTACGAATTTGTAGTCCTGAGTTCATAGATGAGGAAATATCCAAAATTTATGAAATAGGTAATGATTTAAAATACCCAAGAAATGTAATTGATAAATCTTTTAAAGTTGCTAGAAATACTTTTTACAATCCAAAAAGGGACAACCAGCCTTATTCAACTAAAAATATGTTGGTTCTCCCTTACCATGAAAACTTGGTTGATATGCCTTCTCTTCTTAAGACTTTTAATATTAAAGTTGTATTCAAAAATCTTGATACAGTAAAAAAACTTTTGATAAAGAATTCCCCCCAAAATGCTGATGGATGTGTCTATAAGATTCCTTGTAAAATTTGCGATAAAGTTTATTACGGTCAAACTGGTAAAAATCTCGAACTAAGATTAAAACAACATAAATATAGCATTAGAACTGGACAAGATTCCAATGCTCTATTTATCCATGTAAGAGATTTTAACCATCCAATTGATTTTCAAAAAGTTGAGAAAGTAGTATCAAGCAAGTCCATGGTCGACAGGAATATAATTGAATCTTGTTTCATAAAAAGCAGTTTTGACAATAATATGAATATTTCCTTTGATTTATATAAATTAGATCCATTTATAATTAATAGAATTTGGGAAGAATTTAATAATACACTGGACAAATAATTTTTAAATTTTCTTGGGTAGAATAGTTTGTGGGGTGAGTTGTGCAAAGGACCTATCCAAGTTGGGTCGGCGCGCGTCAGGTGTTTAACCGTTGTGGGATCTGATAGTGAGGTGCTGGCCAGACCCCTTATATAGCTTCCTCGGATGCTTTACTTTCATAGTTCCTTGTTAATGTGAGTAGTCACGAAAGCGCTTGGAATTTCTCTATTCTTTCAGAGTGGTTGTTTTGCATATATATATATATATATATATATATATATATATATATATATATATATATATATATATATATATATATATATATATATATATATATATATATATATATATATATATATATATATATATATATATATATATATATATATATATATATATATATATATATATGTGTGTGTGTGTGTGTGTGTGTATTTTTTTTATTTTTTTTTTAATAGGATGGGGTCCACCTCTGGTGTAAATTGTGGGACCCATAGCCTCGGAGAAGTGGATAAAAAGGCTTCAAGGAAGAATATTTGGATTTCTTCCTGAAGCCGTTTGAATATTCCACTTCCCCTACCACCCCATCTTTTAAACTATTTTTTTTACCAATAGGAATATTTTATTACATAATATGGTACAGAAGATTTAAGAGATACATTGTTGATATAAAGGTGGCATATAAGGTACATGTTGTTACGTGTGTATCATCGATTATAAGGCGAAAATCTCATCCAGCTCCTCAGAGCTGGGGCGTGTGCCCAAAATGCAGCAGGCATTACCCCTTTGAACAGCCGCACTGAGCAGTTGGAACAGAAAACTAGCTGCCCTGGGATCCCTAGTTACCCTGATGAGTCTTTTTCCCAGCTCCTTAAGGAAATTAGATGCACTCTTTCCCCATGAGCCAAGCGTCTCTGAGCCTATGGGAACAAACATATAATGATGGGCAAGTTCTCCATATTTTCTAGACTTTTGGGGCTCCCTGAAGCTGGCAGCTGCCCCTCCTTCCTCCCTGGTGTATTGGAGATAGGTATCAGCCAAGGTAGATGCACATGTATAGTCCCACACCACCTGCTTCCCATCTGTCCAGGCTTGAAGGGTGATACCATCTGGACACTTCTGGCTGCCATCAGATCTGCATAGTTGGGGTGGCTCCCTTACTGCTCGGCATCCAGCTGTTGTGAGGCTCCTCTTGATAATGTTATTAACCTCCTGATGTCTTGCAATCTTTCCCTCGGATTTACGGCACACAAGACCATGGTTCCCGAATCGGTCTGCTGCTTCACTACCACAAATAATTCGCAAAAGCAGGCGAAATATATACAAACACTGATCTCTGGCTGAAGAAGACTCGAAATTACGAACCTTGGAACAAGGTACACGGTGTTTTACCAATCAACACACACTGGACCAACACCTTGGGCTATACTTTCATCCAAGGCAGCCAGCTTTCAGGGAGAAGCCTTAAAGCTTTTCATCTCATCCCCTGCACGCATCAGCCTTACTAGAGATTTTACCAGTGCAAGGAAATCGCGAGAGCAGGCGAAATATACACCTTCTCCCTGAAAGCTGGGTGCCTTGGATCAAAGTCTAGCGCATGCTAGACTCCAAGGTATTGGCCCATTGTGGGTAGATTGGTAAAACACTGAGTACCTTGTTCCAAGGTTCGTAGGTTCGACTCTCCTTCAGCCAGAGATCAGTGTTTGTGAATATATATATATATGTTGCAGTTTAAAAACTGTAGTGTAAAGCACCCTTCTGGCAAGACAGTGATGGAGTGAATGATGGTGAAAGTTTTTCTTTTTCGGGCCACCCTGCCTTGGTGGGAATCGGCCGGTGTGATAATAAAAAAAAAAAAAAAAAAAAAAAAAAAAAAATATATATATATCTTTATATATACATTTTACAAATTATTAAGTACAGCAGCATTTCGAGGATATATATGGTATCACTTTGCTCTACAGTGATGGAAGTAATATTTAGGAAAGTGTCAATACACTGACGCTTATCCTTGTTCCATTATCTGTTCATTATTTTTCCTTCTCACAAAGCATTAAATGATTTTTCTTTTTATCTATGTCAGACAGTCACTACTGGTGTTCTCTCCATTTATGTCAGACAGTCACTACTGGTGTTCTCTCCATTTATGTCAGACAGTCACTACTGGTGTTGTCTCCATTTATGTCAGACAGTCACTACTGGTGTTCTCTCCATTTATGTCAGACAGTCACTACTGGTGTTCTCTCCATTTATGTCAGACAGTCACTACTGGTGTTCTCTCCATTTATGTCAGACAGTCACTACTGGTGTTGTCTCCATTTATGTCAGACAGTCACTACTGGTGTTCTCTCCATTTATGTCAGACAGTCACTACTGGTGTTGTCTCCATTTATGTCAGACAGTCACTACTGGTGTTCTCTCCATTTATGTCAGACAGTCACTACTGGTGTTGTCTCCATTTATGTCAGACAGTCACTACTGGTGTTGTCTCCATTTATGTCAGACAGTCACTACTGGTGTTGTCTCCATTTATGTCAGACAGTCACTACTGGTGTTCTCTCCATTTATGTCAGACAGTCACTACTGGTGTTGTCTCCATTTATGTCAGACAGTCACTACTGGTGTTCTCTCCATTTATGTCAGACAGTCACTACTGGTGTTGTCTCCATTTATGTCAGACAGTCACTACTGGTGTTCTCTCCATTTATGTCAGACAGTCACTACTGGTGTTCTCTCCATTTATGTCAGACAGTCACTACTGGTGTTCTCTCCATTTATGTCAGACAGTCACTACTGGTGTTGTCTCCATTTATGTCAGACAGTCACTACTGGTGTTGTCTCCATTTATGTCAGACAGTCACTACTGGTGTTCTCTCCATTTATGTCAGACAGTCACTACTGGTGTTGTCTCCATTTATGTCAGACAGTCACTACTGGTGTTGTCTCCATTTATGTCAGACAGTCACTACTGGTGTTCTCTCCATTTATGTCAGACAGTCACTACTGGTGTTGTCTCCATTTATGTCAGACAGTCACTACTGGTGTTGTCTCCATTTATGTCAGACAGTCACTACTGGTGTTGTCTCCATTTATGTCAGACAGTCACTACTGGTGTTGTCTCCATTTATGTCAGACAGTCACTACTGGTGTTGTCTCCATTTATGTCAGACAGTCACTACTGGTGTTGTCTCCATTTATGTCAGACAGTCACTACTGGTGTTGTCTCCATTTATGTCAGACAGTCACTACTGGTGTTGTCTCCATTTATGTCAGACAGTCACTACTGGTGTTGTCTCCATTTATGTCAGACAGTCACTACTGGTGTTCTCTCCATTTATGTCAGACAGTCACTACTGGTGTTGTCTCCATTTATGTCAGACAGTCACTACTGGTGTTCTCTCCATTTATGTCAGACAGTCACTACTGGTGTTGTCTCCATTTAACGCATTTCTATGACTTTTTTTACTGCTATAAAAACTTCCTTATCGTTTCTTGAAGCATAGCTGATGTTGCACCCCAGTATGATCCTCATGTTGCACCCCAGTATGATCCTCATGTTGCACCCCAGCATGATCCTCATGTTGCACCCCAGCATGATCCTCATGTTGCACCCCAGCATGATCCTCATGTTGCACCCCAGCATGATCCTAATGTTGCACCCCAGCATGATCCTCATGTTGCACCTAAGCATGATCCTCATGTTGCACCCAAGCATGATCCTTATGTTGCACCCAAGTATGATCCTCATGTTGCACCCCTCCATGATCCTCATGTTGCACCACAGCATGATCCTCATGTTGCACCCCAGCATGATCCTCATGTTGCACCCCAGCATGATCCTCATGATGCACCCCAGCATGATCCTCATATTGCACCCCTGCATGATACTCATGTTGCACCCCAGCATGATCCTCATGTTGTACCCCAGCATAATCCTCATGTTGCACACCAGCATGATCTTCATGTTGCTCCCCAGCATGATCCTCATGTTGCACCACAGCATGATCCTCATGTTGCATCCAATCATGATTCTCACGTTATCCCAGAATGATCCTCATGTTGCACTCCAGCATGATCTTCATGTTGCACCTCAGCATGAGCCTCATGTTGCACTCCAGCATGATTCTCATGTTGCATCCCTGCATGATCCTTATTTTGTACCCCAGCATGATCCTCATGTTGTACCCAAGCATGATCCTTATGTTGCACCCCAGTATGATCCTCATGTTGCACCCCAGCATGATCCTCATGTTGCACCTCAGCATGATCCTCTTGTTGCACCCCAGTATGATCCTCATGTTGCACCCAAGCATGATCCTCATGTTGCACCTCAGCATGATCCTCATGTTGCACCCCAGTATGATCCTCATGTTGCACCCCAGCATGATCCTCATGTTGCACCTCAGCAGGATCCTCATGTTGCACCCCAGTATGATCCTCATGTTGCACCCCAGCATGATCCTCATGTTGCACCCCAGCATGATCCTCATGTTGCACCCCAGCATGATCTTCATGTTGCACCCCAGTATGATCCTCATGTTGCACCCCAGCATGATCCTCATGTTGCACCCCAGCATGATCCTCATGTTGCACCCCAGCATGATCTTCATGTTGCACCCCAGCATGATCCTCATGTTGCACCCCAGTATGATCCTCATGTTGCACCCCAGCATGATCTTCATGTTGCACCCCAGCATGATCCTCATGTTGCACCCCAGCATGATCCTCATGTTGCACCCAAGCATGATCCTCATGTTGCACCCCAGCATGATCCTCATGTTGCACCCCAGCATGATCTTCATGTTGCACCCCAGCATGATCCTCATGTTGCACCCCAGCATGATCTTCATGTTGCACCTCAGCATGATCTTCATGTTGCACCACAGCATGATCTTCATGTTGCACCCCAGCATGATCCTCATGTTGCACCCCAGCATGATCCTCATGTTGCACACCAGCATGATCCTCATGTTGCACCCCAGCATGATCCTCATGTTGCACCCCAGCATTTTCCTCGTGTTGCACCCCAGCATGATCCTCATGTTGCACCCCAGCATGGTCCTCATGTTGCACCCCAGCATGATCCTCATGTTGCACCCCAGCATGATCTTCATTTTGCACCCCAGCATGATCCTCATGTTGCACCCCAGCATGATCCTTATGTTGCACCCAAGTATGATCCTCATGTTGCACCCCTCCATGATCCTCATGTTGCACCCCAGCATGATCCTCATGTTGCACCCCAGCATGATCCTCATGTTGCACCCTAGCATGATCCTCATAATGCACCCCAGCATGATCCTCATATTACACCCCAGCATGATACTCATGTTGCACCCCAGCATGATCCTCATGTTGTACCCCAGCATAATCCTCATGTTGCACACCAGCATGATCTTCATGTTGCTCTCCAGCATGATCCTCGTGTTGCACCACAGCATGATCCTCATGTTGCATCCCATCATGATCCTCACGTTATCCCAGAATGATCCTCATGTTGCACTCCAGCATGATCTTCATGTTGCACCTCAGCATGAGCCTCATGTTGCACTCCAGCATGATTCTCATGTTGCATCCCTGCATGATCCTAATGTTATCCCAGCATGAACATCATGTTACACCCAAGCATGATTCTCATGTTGCACCCGAGCATGATCCTTATTTTGTACCCCAGCATGATCCTCATGTTGTACCCAAGCATGATCCTCATGTTGCACCCCAGCATGATCCTCGTGTTGCACCACAGCATGATCCTCATGTTGCACCCCAGCATGATCCTCATGTTGCACCCGAGCATGATCCTTATGTTGCACCACAGCATGATCCTCATGTTGCACCCTAGCACGATCCTCATGTTGCACCCCAGCATGATCCTCATGTTGCACCCAAGCACGATCCTCATGTTGCACCACAGCATGATCCCCATGTTGCACCCAAGCACGATCCTCATGTTGCACCACAGCATGATCCCCATGTTGCACCCAAGCACGATCCTCATGTTGCACCCCAGCATGATCCTCATGTTGAACCCCAGCATGATCCCCATGTTGCACCCAAGCACGATCCTCGTGTTGCACCCTAACATTTTCCTCGTGTTGCACCCCAGCATGATCCTCATGTTGCACCACAGCATGATCCTCATGTTGCACCCCAGCATGATCCTCATGTTGCACCCTAGCACGATCCTCATGTTGCACCCCAGCATGATCCTCATGTTGAACCCCAGCATGATGCTCATGTTGCACCCCAGCATGATCTTCACGTTGCACCCCAGCATGATCCTCATATTGCACCATAGCATTATCCTCATGTTGCACCCCAGCATGATCCTCATGTTGCACCCCAGCATGATGCTCATGTTGCACCCCAGCATGATCCTCATGTTGCACACCACCATAAACGTCATGTTGCACCCCAGCATGATCTACATTCTGCCCCCAGAACGATCCTGAAGTTGCACTCTAGCATTATCATCATGTTGCACCCCAGCATGATCCTCATGTTGCACCCCAGCATGATCCTCATGTTGCACCCCAGAATGATCATCATGTTGCACCCCAGCATGATCCTCATGTTGCACCCAGCATGATCCTCATGTTGCACACCACCATAAACTTAAAGTTGCACCCCAGCATGATCCTCATGTTGCACCCCAGCATGATCCTCGAGTTGCACCCCAGCATGATCCTCATGCTACCCCCAGCACGGTCCTCAAGTTGCACTCCAGCATGATCCTCATGTTGCACCTCAGCATGATCCTCATGTTGCACCCCAGCATGATTTTCATGTTGCACCCCAGCTTGAACCTCATGTTGCACCCCAGCATGATCCTCTAATTGCACCACAGCATGACCCTCATGTTGCACCCCAGCATGATACTCATGTTGCACCCCAGAATGATCCTCATGTTGTATCCCAGGATGATCTTCATGTTGCACCTCAGCATGATCCTCATGTTGCATCCCAGCATGATCCTCACGTTATCCCAGCATGATCCTTAAGTTGCACCCCAGCATGATCTTCATGTTGCACCTCAGCATGAAGCTCATGTTGTACTCCAGCATGATCCTCATATTGTATCCCTGCATGATCCTCCTGTTATCCCAGCATGATCCTCATTTTGCACCCCAGCATGCACCTCATGTTACACCCTAGCATGATTCTCATGTTGCACCCCAGCATGATCCTTATGTTGTACCCCAGCATGATCCTCATGCTTTACCCAAGCATGATCCTCGTGTTGCACCCAAGCATGATCCTTGTGTTGCACCCCAGCATGATCCTCATGTTGCACCCCAGCATGATCCTCATGTTGCACCCGAGCATGATCCTTATGTTGTACTCCAGCATGATCCTCATGTTGCACCCCAGCATGTTCCTCATGTTGCACCCTATCATGTTCCTCGTGTTGCACCCCAGCATTATCCTCATGTTGCACCATGGCATGATCCTCATGCTGCACCCTAGCATGATCCTCATGTTGCACTCCAGCATGATCCTCATGTTGCACCCCAGCATGTTCCTCATGTTGCACCCTATCATGTTCCTCGTGTTGCACCCCAGCATTATCCTCATGTTGCACCATGGCATGATCCTCATGCTGCACCCTAGCATGATCCTCATGTTGCACTCCAGCATGATCCTCATGTTGCACCCCAGCATGATCCTCATGTTGCACTCCAGCATGATCTTAATGTTGCACCCCAGCATGATCCTCATGTTGCACACAAGCATGATCTTCATGTTGCACCCCAGCATGATCCTCATGTTGCACACCAGCATGATCTTCATGTTGTACCCCGGCATGATCCTCATGTTGCACCCCAGCATTATCCTCATGTTGCACCCCAGCATGATCCTCATGTTGCACACCAGCATGATCCTCATGTTGCACCGCAGCATGATCCTCATGTTGCACACCAGCATGGTCCTCATGTTGCACACCAGCATGATCCTCATGTTGCATCTCAGCATGATCCACGTGTTGCAACCCAGCATGATCGTCATGTTGCACACCACCATAAACCTCATGTTGCACTCTAGCATGATCCTCATGTTGCACCCCAGCATGATCCTCATGTTGCACCCCAGCATGATCCTCATGATGCACCCCAGCATGATCCTCATATTGCACCCCTGCATGATACTCATGTTGCACCCCAGCATGATCCTCATGTTGTACCCCAGCATAATCCTCATGTTGCACACCAGCATGATCTTCATGTTGCTCCCCAGCATGATCCTCATGTTGCACCACAGCATGATCCTCATGTTGCATCCAATCATGATTCTCACGTTATCCCAGAATGATCCTCATGTTGCACTCCAGCATGATCTTCATGTTGCACCTCAGCATGAGCCTCATGTTGCACTCCAGCATGATTCTCATGTTGCATCCCTGCATGATCCTTATTTTGTACCCCAGCATGATCCTCATGTTGTACCCAAGCATGATCCTTATGTTGCACCCCAGTATGATCCTCATGTTGCACCCCAGCATGATCCTCATGTTGCACCTCAGCATGATCCTCTTGTTGCACCCCAGTATGATCCTCATGTTGCACCCAAGCATGATCCTCATGTTGCACCTCAGCATGATCCTCATGTTGCACCCCAGTATGATCCTCATGTTGCACCCCAGCATGATCCTCATGTTGCACCTCAGCAGGATCCTCATGTTGCACCCCAGTATGATCCTCATGTTGCACCCCAGCATGATCCTCATGTTGCACCCCAGCATGATCCTCATGTTGCACCCCAGCATGATCTTCATGTTGCACCCCAGTATGATCCTCATGTTGCACCCCAGCATGATCCTCATGTTGCACCCCAGCATGATCCTCATGTTGCACCCCAGCATGATCTTCATGTTGCACCCCAGCATGATCCTCATGTTGCACCCCAGTATGATCCTCATGTTGCACCCCAGCATGATCTTCATGTTGCACCCCAGCATGATCCTCATGTTGCACCCCAGCATGATCCTCATGTTGCACCCAAGCATGATCCTCATGTTGCACCCCAGCATGATCCTCATGTTGCACCCCAGCATGATCTTCATGTTGCACCCCAGTATGATCCTCATGTTGCACCCCAGCATGATCCTCATGTTGCACCCCAGCATGATCCTCATGTTGCACCCCAGCATGATCTTCATGTTGCACTCCAGCATGATCCTCATGTTGCACCCCAGTATGATCCTCATGTTGCACCCCAGCATGATCTTCATTTTGCACCCCAGCATGATCCTCATGTTGCACCCCAGCATGATCCTCATGTTGCACCCCAGCATGATCCTAATGTTGCACCCCAGCATGATCCTCATGTTGCACCTAAGCATGATCCTCACGTTGCACCCCAGAATGATCATCAAGTTGCACTCCAGCATGATCCTCATGTTGCACCCCAGCATGATCCTTATGTTGCACCCAAGTATGATCCTCATGTTGCACCCCTCCATGATCCTCATGTTGCACCCCAGCATGATCCTCATGTTGCACCCCAGCATGATCCTCATGTTGCACCCTAGCATGATCCTCATAATGCACCCCAGCATGATCCTCATATTACACCCCAGCATGATACTCATGTTGCACCCCAGCATGATCCTCATGTTGTACCCCAGCATAATCCTCATGTTGCACACCAGCATGATCTTCATGTTGCTCTCCAGCATGATCCTCGTGTTGCACCACAGCATGATCCTCATGTTGCATCCCATCATGATCCTCACGTTATCCCAGAATGATCCTCATGTTGCACTCCAGCATGATCTTCATGTTGCACCTCAGCATGAGCCTCATGTTGCACTCCAGCATGATTCTCATGTTGCATCCCTGCATGATCCTAATGTTATCCCAGCATGAACATCATGTTACACCCAAGCATGATTCTCATGTTGCACCCGAGCATGATCCTTATTTTGTACCCCAGCATGATCCTCATGTTGTACCCAAGCATGATCCTCATGTTGCACCCCAGCATGATCCTCGTGTTGCACCACAGCATGATCCTCATGTTGCACCCCAGCATGATCCTCATGTTGCACCCGAGCATGATCCTTATGTTGCACCACAGCATGATCCTCATGTTGCACCCTAGCACGATCCTCATGTTGCACCCCAGCATGATCCTCATGTTGCACCCAAGCACGATCCTCATGTTGCACCACAGCATGATCCCCATGTTGCACCCAAGCACGATCCTCATGTTGCACCACAGCATGATCCCCATGTTGCACCCAAGCACGATCCTCATGTTGCACCCCAGCATGATCCTCATGTTGAACCCCAGCATGATCCCCATGTTGCACCCAAGCACGATCCTCGTGTTGCACCCTAACATTTTCCTCGTGTTGCACCCCAGCATGATCCTCATGTTGCACCACAGCATGATCCTCATGTTGCACCCCAGCATGATCCTCATGTTGCACCCTAGCACGATCCTCATGTTGCACCCCAGCATGATCCTCATGTTGAACCCCAGCATGATGCTCATGTTGCACCCCAGCATGATCTTCACGTTGCACCCCAGCATGATCCTCATATTGCACCATAGCATTATCCTCATGTTGCACCCCAGCATGATCCTCATGTTGCACCCCAGCATGATGCTCATGTTGCACCCCAGCATGATCCTCATGTTGCACACCACCATAAACGTCATGTTGCACCCCAGCATGATCTACATTCTGCCCCCAGAACGATCCTGAAGTTGCACTCTAGCATTATCATCATGTTGCACCCCAGCATGATCCTCATGTTGCACCCCAGCATGATCCTCATGTTGCACCCCAGAATGATCATCATGTTGCACCCCAGCATGATCCTCATGTTGCACCCAGCATGATCCTCATGTTGCACACCACCATAAACTTAAAGTTGCACCCCAGCATGATCCTCATGTTGCACCCCAGCATGATCCTCGAGTTGCACCCCAGCATGATCCTCATGCTACCCCCAGCACGGTCCTCAAGTTGCACTCCAGCATGATCCTCATGTTGCACCTCAGCATGATCCTCATGTTGCACCCCAGCATGATTTTCATGTTGCACCCCAGCTTGAACCTCATGTTGCACCCCAGCATGATCCTCTAATTGCACCACAGCATGACCCTCATGTTGCACCCCAGCATGATACTCATGTTGCACCCCAGAATGATCCTCATGTTGTATCCCAGGATGATCTTCATGTTGCACCTCAGCATGATCCTCATGTTGCATCCCAGCATGATCCTCACGTTATCCCAGCATGATCCTTAAGTTGCACCCCAGCATGATCTTCATGTTGCACCTCAGCATGAAGCTCATGTTGTACTCCAGCATGATCCTCATATTGTATCCCTGCATGATCCTCCTGTTATCCCAGCATGATCCTCATTTTGCACCCCAGCATGCACCTCATGTTACACCCTAGCATGATTCTCATGTTGCACCCCAGCATGATCCTTATGTTGTACCCCAGCATGATCCTCATGCTTTACCCAAGCATGATCCTCGTGTTGCACCCAAGCATGATCCTTGTGTTGCACCCCAGCATGATCCTCATGTTGCACCCCAGCATGATCCTCATGTTGCACCCGAGCATGATCCTTATGTTGTACTCCAGCATGATCCTCATGTTGCACCCCAGCATGTTCCTCATGTTGCACCCTATCATGTTCCTCGTGTTGCACCCCAGCATTATCCTCATGTTGCACCATGGCATGATCCTCATGCTGCACCCTAGCATGATCCTCATGTTGCACTCCAGCATGATCCTCATGTTGCACCCCAGCATGTTCCTCATGTTGCACCCTATCATGTTCCTCGTGTTGCACCCCAGCATTATCCTCATGTTGCACCATGGCATGATCCTCATGCTGCACCCTAGCATGATCCTCATGTTGCACTCCAGCATGATCCTCATGTTGCACCCCAGCATGATTCTCATGTTGCACTCCAGCATGATCTTAATGTTGCACCCCAGCATGATCCTCATGTTGCACACAAGCATGATCTTCATGTTGCACCCCAGCATGATCCTCATGTTGCACACCAGCATGATCTTCATGTTGTACCCCGGCATGATCCTCATGTTGCACCCCAGCATTATCCTCATGTTGCACCCCAGCATGATCCTCATGTTGCACACCAGCATGATCCTCATGTTGCACCGCAGCATGATCCTCATGTTGCACACCAGCATGGTCCTCATGTTGCACACCAGCATGATCCTCATGTTGCATCTCAGCATGATCCACGTGTTGCAACCCAGCATGATCGTCATGTTGCACACCACCATAAACCTCATGTTGCACTCTAGCATGATCCTCATGTTGCACCACAGAATTTTCCTCGTGTTGCACCTCAGCATGATCCCCATGCTACCCCCAGCATGATCCTCAAGTTGCACTCCAGCATGATCCACATGTCGCACCCCAGCATGATCCACATGTCGCACCCCAGCATGATCCTCATGTTGCACCCCAGCATGATCGTCATGTTGCACCCCAGCATGATCCTCATGTTGCATCCAGCAGGATCTTCATGTTGCACCCCAGCATGATCTTCATGTTGCACCTCAGCATGATCCTCATGTTGCACACCAGCATGATCCTCATATTGCACCCCTGCATGATCCTCATGTGTCACCCCAGCATGATCCTCATGTTGCACCCCAGCATGATTCGCATGTTGCAAACCAGGATCATCCTCATGATGCACCCCAGCATGATCCTCATGTTGCACTTCAGCATGATCCTCATGTTGCACCCCAGCATGATCCTCATGTTGCACCCCAGCATGATCCTCGTGTTGCACCCCAGCATGATCTTCAGGATGCACCCAGCATGATCCTCATGTTGCACACCAACATGCTCTTCATGTTGCACACCACCATAAACCTCATGTTGCGCCCCAGCATGATCCTCATGTTGCACCACAGCATGATCCTCATGTTGCACCACAGCATGATCCTCATGTTGCACCCCAGCATGATCCTCATGTTGCACAACGGCATGATCCTCATGTTGCACCCCAGCATGATCCTCATATTGCACCATAGCATTATCCTCATGTTACACCCCAGCATAGTGCTCATATTACACCCCAGCGTTTTGCTCATGTTACACCTCAGCATAGTGCTCATGTTACATACGTGCATGGTGCTCATGTTACACGCCAACATTGTGCTCATGTTACACTCCAGCATGGTGCTCATGTTACACCCAAGCATGGTGCTCATGTTACTCTGCAGCATGGTGCTCATATTGCACCCCAGCATTGTGCTCATGTTACACAACAGCATGGTGCTCATGTTACAGCCCAGCATGGTGCTCATATTACACTCAAGCATGGTGCTTATGTTGCAACCCAGCATTGTGCTCATGTTACACCCCAGCATGGTGCTCATGTTACACCCCAGCATGGAGCTCATGTTACACTCGAGGATGGTGCTCATGTTACACCCCAGCATGGTGCTTATGTTTCACCCCAGCATGGTGCTCATGTTACACCCCAGCATTGTGCTCATATTACACCCCAGCGTTGTGCTCATGTTACACCCCAGCATAGTGCTCATGTTACAGCCCAGGTTGGTGGATAGGTTACACCACAGCATGATGGTGCTCATGTTACACCCCAGCATGGTGCTCATGATACACCCCTGCATGGTGCTCATGTTATACCACCAACATTGTGCTCATGTTACACTCCAGCATGGTGCTCATTTTACACCTCAGCATGGTGCTAATGTTACACCCAAGCATGGTGCTCATATTACACTGCAGCATGGTGCTCATGTTGCACCTCAGCATGGAGCTCATGTTACACCCCAGCATGGTGCTCATGTTACACCCCAGCATTGTGCTCATGTTACAGCCCAGCATGGAGCTCATGTTGCACCCCAGCATGGTGCCCATATTACACTCAAGCATGGTGCTCATGTTACACCCCAGCATGGTGCTCATGTTACACCTCAGCATTGGGTTCATGTTACACCCCAGCATGGTGCTCATGATACACCCCTGCATGGTGCTCATGTTATACCACCAACATTGTGCTCATGTTACACTCCAGCATGGTGCTCATTTTACACCCCAGCATGGTGCTAATGTTACACCCAAGCATGGTGCTCATATTACACTGAAGCATGGTGCTCATGTTGCTCCTCAGCATGGTGCTCATGTTACACCCCAGCTGGTGCTCATGTTACACCCGAGCATTGTGCTCATGTTACAGCCCAGCATGGAGCTCATGTTGCACCCCAGCATGGTGCCCATATTACACTCAAGCATGGTGCTCATGTTACACCCCAGCATGGTGCTCATGTTACAACCCAGCATGGAACTCATGTTATACCCATGCATGGTGCTAATGTTGAACCCCAACGTGGTGCTCATGTTACACCCCAGCATGGTGGTCATGTTACACAAAAGCATGGTGCTCATGTTACACCCCAGCATGGCGCTCATGTTACACCCGAGCATGGTGGTCACGTTACACCCCAGCATGGAGCTCATGCTACACTCCAGGATGGTGCTCATGTTACACCCCTGCATGGAGCTCATGTTACAGCCCAGGTTTGTGCTCATGTTACACCCCAGCATGGAGCTCATGTTACACCCCAGCATGGTGCTCATGTTAGTCCCAAGATTGGCGCTCATGTTGCACCCCAGCATGGTGCTCATGTTACACCCCAGCATAGATGTGATATTACACCCCAGCATGGTTCTCATGTTGCACCCCAGCATGGTGCTCATGTTACACCCCAGCATGGTGCTCATGTTACACACCATCATGTTGGTCATGTTACACCCCACCATGGTGCTCATGTTACACCCCAGCATGAAGCTCATGTTGCACCTCAGCATATTGCTTATATTACACCCCAGCTTGGTGCTCAAGTTAAATCCCAGCTTAGTGCTCATGTTGCACTCCAGCATGGTGCTCATATTGTTCCCAAACATGGTTCTCATTTTACATCCAAGCATGGAGCTCATGTTACGCACCAGCATGGTGCTCATATTGTTCCCAAACATGGTTCTCATTTTACATCCAAGCATGGAGCTCATGTTGCACCCCAGCATGGTGCTCATATTGTTCCCAAACATGGTTCTCATTTTACATCCAAGCATGGTGCTCATGATACACCCCTGCATGGTGCTCATGTTATACCACCAACATTGTGCTCATGTTACACTCCAGCATGGTGCTCATTTTACA
>NW_027200443.1:0-20624 GCF_038502225.1 Cherax quadricarinatus | reverse complement strand
GCTCAACATGAGATTTAAAGAAATGTTCACAGAGGAGACAGTAGGGCCTCCAGAAAGGCAGAGAGGTGGTGTATGCCATCAAGTGTTGGACACAATACATACAACCGAGGAAGAAGTGAAGAGGCTGCTAAGCGAGCTGGATACCTCATAGGTGATGGAGACGAAAAACATCTCTCCATAGGTTCTGAGAGAGGGAGCTGAGGCGCTTTGTTTACCACTAACAACTATCTTCAAGGCAACTATCGAAACAGGGCGATTACCGTAAGTATGGAAGATAGCAAATGTGGTTCCAATTTTTAAAAAAGGAGCCAGACACGAAGCATTGAATTACAGACCAGTGTCACTGACGTGTATAGATTGCAAGGTCATGGAGAAAATTATCAGGAAAAGAGTGGTGGAGCACCTAGAAAGGAATGAGCTTATCAATGATAGCCAGCATGGTTTCGGGAATGGGAAATCCTGCATCATAACCCTACTGGATTTCCATGACAGGGTGACGGCAGTAAGATAAGAGAGGGAGGGGTGGGTAGATTGCATTTTCTTGGACTGTAAGAAGGCGTTTAACACATTTGCTCACAAGAGATTTGTGCAAAAGCTGGAGGACCAGGCAGGTAAAGCAGGAAGGCACTACAATGGATCAGGAAATGCGTGTCAGGAAGACAACACCGAGTAATGGTACGTGGCGAGGTGTCAGAGCTAGCGCTTGTAATGAGCGGGGTGCCACAGGGATCAGTCCTAGGACTGGTGCTGTTTCTGGTATTTGTGAACAACATGACGGAAGGAGTAAACTCTAAAGTGTCCCTGTTTGAGGATGATGTGAAGTTGATGAGAAGAATTCAATCAGACGAGGACAAGGCAAAACTACAGAGAGATCCAGAGAGGCTGCAGGCCTGGTCCAGCGTCTGGCTCCTGGAGTTCAACCTTACAAAATGCAAAGTCATGAAAATTGAGGAAGGGTAAAGAAGACTCCAGACGGAGTACAGTCTAAGGGGCTAGAGCCTACAAACCTCACTCAAGGAAAAGGATCTTGGGGTGAGTATAACACTGGGCACATCTGAGGCACACACCAACCAAATAACTCCTGCATCATACGTGCGGCTGGCAAACCTAAGAACAGCATTCTGACATGTAAATAAGGAGTCATTCAGGACCTTGTACACCGTGTACGTAAGGCCCCCATTGGAGTATGCAGTGCCGATTTGAAACCCTCACCTAGCCAAGCATGTGAGGAAACTAGAGAAAGTGCAAAAGGGTTTGCAACAAGACTAGTCCCGAAGTTAAGGGGCATGTCCTATGCAGAGAGGTTAAGGGAAGTCGAATTGACGACACTGGAAGACAGGAGAGATAGGGGGGACATGATAACGACATATAAAATACTGAGAGGAATAGACAAGGTGTACAGAGACAGGATGTTCCAGAGATGGGACACAGCAACAAAGGGTCACAGTTGGAAGTTGAAGACTCAGATGAACCACAGGGATGTTAGGAAGTATTTCTTCCGTCACGGAGTTGTCAGGAAGTGGAAAAGCCTGGGTAGGGATGTAGTGGAGGCAGGATCCATTCATAGCTTTAAGAAGAGGTATGATAAAGCTCATGAAGCGGGAAGAGTGACCGAGTAGTGAGCAGTGATGAGGTGGGGGCCAGGAGCTGTGACTCGGCCCCTGCAACCACAACTAGGTGAGTTCACACACTACAAAACCTAGCTCATAAAAAAATGGGGCCTCAGAGGGGACGCAAAGACTCAGACAACCAGAGAAAGACGGGGCTGGAAAGAAAGAATGGATATAATAAGTGCTATTGCACAAGAGTGAGAAGGCAAACTAGGTGAGGTTACTGCGAAAATGGAGAATAAGTTGGAGGCAATAGGAGAAGTATGAGTTGCAAGCTAAAGCTGCTGATGCCAAGATACCTGTCCTAGAAGAGGAAGTAAACATGCTGAAGTGAGACATAGGGCCAACGACCAGAGAGGACATGGCAATAATACTTTGTGGCCCTATAAGTCCACCAAGCAAGATCTAGGAAAGAAAAGGGCCTGATGGGCAAAGAGACAACAGTAAGTGTGAACAGAGAAGTAGGTAGGCAAAGTGCCAATCCCCCAAACAGGAATGAGACCAGGATGCCAGGAGATACAGGAAATATTAAGGGAGGCAGTAGCTATGTAGTCATGAGAACCAGAGAAGTGGAGGGAAAAGCAATGGGAGGAGATTGAGAGGTCAGTCTTTACTCATGGGTTTTAGGAGACTGAAGGGAGGACATACGATGAAAGATGACAAAAGAAAAACAAGAGATTGAAAATATCATGAAACAGGAGAGGAGGACATGAAAGAGTTAATAAATTTTCAGAGAATATGGGAGCTACTCGCAGGAGAGAAATCGGTCAGTCAAACTGATTTTCAAGACAGAAGACGGGGGGAACAGGATCCTGCAGGAGAAACCACAGCTAAAGGAATCAGTGAAATAATGAAGGGTGTTTCTAGACAGCAAGAGAACGAAAATAGAGTGACAGCAGGGGCAGGAATGAGAAACACGGCTAGAGTCAGTAGAGGACAACCAGAGTCGTACAGAACAACAAGTGCAAACACCCTCAGAACTCTACAGCAAACACACTATCCCAAAGAAACCCCATTCCACACCCATAGAACCCTCCCACACTATGCTGAAGAATCCCATAGCACCAAGTCAGGTCCCCCATCACACAGCCCCCACAAGCCCACCAGAATAGTGTCGGAAACAAACTGAAGGAATGGTACACCAAAATTGAAGAAATAGCGAATAAGTGGGAGGAGAAGCAGGGATGATATAATAGATATAATAGGAACACTCTAGACTGAAGGTCCCATGGTGGAGATTACAGTGATGTATAACCCACCACAGAATAGCAGGAGGCCAAGACAAGAATATGATGAGAGTTACAGAGTGATGGTTGACACTCTGGCTGAAGTGGCCAGAGGGGCCCATGTGGGCAGAGCAAAGCTGCTGATTGTGGGTGTCTTCTGTTACAAAGAAATCGACTGGGAAAACCTGGAGCCACATGGGGGCCCAGAAAAGTGGAGATCTAAGATGATGGAGGTGGTGCTGGAAAACTTCATGCATAAACACTACCAGAGAGAGAGAGAGAGAGAGAGGAGAGGATAAATCAGCAAGCCTGGGCCTAGTATTCACTTTGAATGGTGCAGATATTGAGGACATCGTTTATAAAAGACCCCACAGGGCTACTGATCACACGGTTCTGACCTTCGAGTATATAGTAGAGTTACAAGTGCAGAGGGAAGCAGGAAGGGCAGGACGAATGAAGCCAGACTAAAAGAGAGGGGACTGCATATTTCCTGCATAAGGTTCAGTGGGACAGAGAACTGGAAGGGAGATCAGTAAATGAGATGATGAAATAAGTGACAACAATATGCAAGGAAGCAGAAGAGAGGTTTTTACCCAAGGGCAACAAAAATAATGACAAGGCCAGGACGAGCTCTTAGTTCACCCAAAGGTGTAGAGAAGCCAAAACCAAGTGTGCTAGAGAATGGATGAAGTATAGAAGGCAAAGGACCAAGGAGAATAAGATGAGTAGTTGAAAAGCCAGAAATGAATATGCTCAGGTAAGGAGGGAGGCCCAATGACAATACGAAAACGATAAAGCAGCGAAGGCCAAGTCCATTCCGAAGTTGTACAGTCACATCAGGAGGAAAACAGCAGTCAAGGACCAGAAAATCAGGAAGAAAGAAAGAGAGGAAATCAGAAGAAACGACTGAGAACTATGAGGAGTTCAACATGAGATTCAAAGAAGTATTCACAGAGGAGTCAGAAAGGACTCCAGAAAGACGGAGTGATGGTGTAGACAATCAAGCGCTGGACATAATACATAGCACAGAGGAGTAGGTGAAAAGGTTGTTAAGCGAACTACATTACTCAAAGGCGATGTTGCTGGACAACATCTCTCCAGGGGTCATGAGAGAGGGAGCAGAGGCACTCTGTGTACCACTAACAACAATTTTTAACCCATCTATCGATACAGGGCGACAACCAGAGGTATGGAAAACAGCAAATGTAGTCCCAATTTTTCAGAAAGGAGACAGATACTCAGCATTAAGCTACAGACCAATGTCACTGACTTGAAGGTCATGGAGAAGATTATCAGAAGAAGAGTGACATAGCACCTAGAAAAGAATGAACTTATCAACGACGACCAGCATGGATTCAGGGATGGGAAATCCTGTGTCACAAACTTACTGGGGTTCTATGACAGGATGACAGCAGTAAGGCAAGAATGCTTTAGACACACTAAGAACTCTTTTGACACAGTAAAAAGGCTTTTGACACAGTTTCACAAGAGATCTGTGCAAAAGCTGGAGGACCAGGCATGCATAACAGGAAAGGCACTGAAGGAATCAGAGAATACCTAACGGGAAGGCATAAGTGAGCCATGGTACGTGACGAGGTGTAAGAATTGGCGCCTGTGAATAGTGGGGTTCCACCGAGGTCAGCCCTTGGGCCGGTGCTGTTTCTGGTATATGGGAATGACTTGACTGAAGGAATAGATTCAGAAGCGTTTCTGTTTGCAGACAACGTGAAGTTCATGAGGAGAATTCAATCGAAGGAGGACCAGGTGGGACTGCAAGGAGATCTGGACAGACTGCACGCTTTGTCCAGAAACTGGCTTCAGGAGTTCAACACCTCTAAGTGCAAAGTCATGAAGATTGGGGAAGAGCAAAGAAGACCGCAGACAGAGTACAGTCTAGGAGACCAATGACTACAAACCTCACTCTAGGAAAAGGATCTTGGGGTGAGTATAATACTGAGCACATCTCCTGAGGTGCACATGAACCAAATAAACTGCTGCAGCATATGGGAGCCTAGCAAACCTAAGAATAGCATGCCGACATCTCAGTAGGGAATCGTTCATGACTTTGTATACCGTGTATGTCAGGCCCATATTGAAGTACACAACACAAGTTTGGAACCCACACCTGGTTAAGCACGTCAGGAAATTAGTAAAAGTGCAAAGGTTTGCAGTGAGACTAGTCCCGGAGCTGATGGGCATGTCCTACGATGAAAAGTTAAGGGAAATCGACTTGAGGACACTGGAATACAGGAAAGATAGTTCAGACATGATAACGACTTACATAATACTGAGAGGAATCAATAAGGTTGACAGAGACAGGATGTCCCAGAGATGGGGCACAACAATAAGGGGTCACAATTGGAAGCTAAAAGCTCAGATGAGCCACAAGGATGTTAGGAAGTACTTCTTCGGTCACAAAGTTGTCAGGAAGTGGAATAGCCTGGAAAATGATGTAATGGAGGCAGGAGCCATACATAGCTTTAAGAAGAGGTATGAAAAAGTTCCTGGAGCAGGGAGAGACAAACGGAAACCAGAGAACTACAGGCCAATCTCCCTACTTGAAGTCACGGGCAAATTCTTCAAAAAAAAAAAATCATCTCAAATAGACTGAACTACTACATGGAATTCAACCACCTATTCACCGACAAGCAGTTCGGCTTCAGGTCCCACCGCGGCACACAACATGCTATGAACATCTTTGATGCTGTGGACAGCCAGAGGAAGCTAGGGAACCTGGCCCTGATTGCAACTAGGGATGTACACAAAGTCTTCAACTGCCTATGGCACGATGGACTCATCTTCAAACTTGCACACCTCCCAGAACACAAATAAACCTTTATCAGGCTCATATAGAACTTCCTAACAGGTAGACGCATCATTCCCACCTTCCATGGTAAGGCAACAGTTCCCTTCACACCGACAGCTGGAGTACCACAGGGCTCAATGCCTCAGCCCCATACTCTTCAATATATATGTAATTACCTCCCACAACCTGAATTCAGTGATACCATCATCACGCAATTTGCAGACGATGTTATCCATGTAGTTTCATCCACCCCTATATCTGATGCAAACAAGCATAGGAGAGAAATTGACAAATGAACGAGGAGCTAAGAAGAACAGCTAACTGGGAGAAAAACTGAATAATCACGACTAACCCTGATAAAGTCCTCATCAGCACCATCGGCTGTTTCGCATCAACCACAGAGGACAGAGGGTGTATCTCCATCAGAGGTTCACGTATTGCCATCAGCAGTCCAAACAAGATCCTGGGGTACGAGATCAACAGATTGCTTTACTCCACATCTCATGTCACCAAAAAAAGTGAACCTAGCAAAGGCCCGGCTCAGTCAACTATTCTGATTCAAAGAAACTCCTTCCCACATCAAAAAACATCTCTATAAGATGATCAAACCTTTGCTTGAATACCCTTACGTACCCATGTCTCTAACAACAACAAAGTCCAACAAACTACAGTTCCAAAGAGTCCAAAACAATGCCCTCAACTTTATCACTGGCACCAGACTCAGGGACAGAATCAGGATGGAAGACCTGGGCATACAACAGGGAATCGCGGCGATTAATATCAGGCTAGACAAACTAAAGAAGAGACAACTACATGACATGCAGGAACTCTATGTACCTGACAGAGAAAACCCACCCCAACAACCACTGAACACCTTGTTGGAAAGACCATCCAACAAGGAGTCCGACACCTCATCCACAAGGAGAACTTCCCTCGACCAAGGATCTTGAGGGGCCTCCCCGAAGAAATAGATGAATGGATACGGCCAGAACCATTCTACGTCCAACAACAAGGATAAATGAACCCCATTTTCGGGAGACCTACTTCTATCAATCTACACCTTACAACTAGCCTTGTAACATCTGCAGACACCCTACGCCAGGACACCACCTCAGAAACTGCTTAGCCAACCAGTTCCGGGTAAGAACCCAATCTCCATCGAATGAGTTGTAACTACCGCCTGCAGCAGCAGCCTTACGATCGACCACATGCGCAAAAAAAAATAAAAAAAGGCAATTGCAACCAGTATGCATTCCTCCAACTCAGTCGCATGCCGGTATACAACTGGTATAATTATCTGCATGCAACTGACGGGCAGGAAGTATACCTATCTTATGAATCTAATTTTCATAAATAATACAACATACACACACATACTTGTTTAAACTGCACCAAAGTTGTTAGGCCACTTACCTTTAAAAACCCATCCTCCTCCACCACCCTCCCACCCATTTCCCATATTTCCATCATTACCCATTCTTCTTCCTTCCCCATCTTACCAAAGCTCTGGTCAGAACCTCGCACCTCGAGAGAGAGACTTAGTAAAGACTAGCGAAGAGGCGGGGCCAGGAGCTATGACTCGACCCCTGCAACCACAATTAGCTGAGTACACTTTCTCTCTGTATCTGTCTATTTATGTTACTCCCACTCTAAGATGTCTTCTAATCTGAACTGTATATCACCCAGTACTTGTCCCTGCAATTAATTATTGCTTTTATTTGAGGGGAGACATTTGTTAAAGACAAAACATATATACTTTTGTAAAGTCGGAGAACGAATAAGGAAAATGTTAATATGGTCGGTAAAGCTGAAGTCGAATCATAAATGAGATACTGAATTGCAGAATTTTAAAATTACGAGTTTAATTAAGAAAATTTTGTGGTTCACAGTTGAGGAGGTACTTAGAATAAGCGATAAGTAATTTAAGTAGTGGAGAAGGAGAGGGTAGATAAGGTTAAGATGGCTCATGGCCTGGTGGCAAAGCTCTCGCTTCACACGCTGAAGGTACGGGATCGATTCCCGGCAACAGTGGAAACATTGGACGTGTTTCTTTACACCTGTTGTCCATGTTAGCCCATAAGTGAAAATGGGTACGTGAGTGTTAGTCGGCTGGTTTTGGTAGCATCCACGGACAAAACTGATTTATTATGTCCGAAATGCTCTGCATAACAAGGGGCTTTCTATATAGTAATAAGTCATTGATGTCAGCTAGGCCTGTATACCTTGTACATGTACTTGCAGAAATAAAGGTATTATTATTATTATTATTATTATTATTATTATTATTATTATTATTATTAAACAATTATTAGTATTAAACAATTAGTATTAAACAATTATTAGGAAGTCAACGATGCTGTTAACGAATAGAAAGAAGAAATAAATAAGAACGAGGATAAAGTGAAGGACAATAAGTTGAATATGGAGGAATATAAGGTAAAGCAGATGGGAATGGAGAAGTTGTTAAAGGAGAAAAATTAAATAGAGGAAAATAACAACAAGGTTAAAGAGAAGGATACTTGAGCAGGAAGGCGAGGATTAAAATACAACAACGGTGAGCGAATAAGAAAATATATTTTCTTGTTTAATGTTCAATGATACTTATAAAAGTTGACCAAGAAAGTACAGAGGCTGAGAAACGTTCTCAATTTTCCAGTTTGAATTAATTTTTCGGTTTATTATTGAATTCTGGATGGTTCTGTAAAGATGGGAGTTAAAATCGTGGTACACATTGTCACCAGCACGATGAATAACCACGATAAACAACATGAAATAATAAATATTAAGTAGTATAAATACACTGTTATGAATAATATATCCGATTTTTTTCCAGGTTATCTTGCAAACTAAATAACAAAAGACCTTTCATTTTCTCATTTCTGATTTACGAAGCCTCGCGTCTTCCTCCTTTGTAACTCTAAATGACACAAAGATGGGAGAATGGCAAGGTTCTTGCAAGCCTAAGACATCAAAGTGAAGCTGGAGAGCTAGGCTCATGTCGGCAATGGTACAAAGAGCTGAGTCTCAATAGTATAAATGGCTGCATCCGAGAACACAGCCCCGTCTCTGGTAGATGTTTATCGTCTAAGAAGTTTTTCAATAAATACTGGCCAACAGTCCGTCAGAGCAAGCATACACAGAACCTTGTAAACGTAACCACTAGGTAACATTAAAGAAAGAAATCAACTAACCTTTGTCAGGACTTTATCGCTCATCCCTAAAGCAGCCGGTACTTACTCTGCTGCCATACTAGATGAAGTTTAGATAAACCTCAACGATGCTCCACCAACCACTAGAGCATACTCAACCCCATCCTGTTAGGCAACGACTGCCTGCTATTGTTCAAACGGGAGACTAAGTCTCTAGAAACATCTAGATTTATGGTGATAAACGAATTTTTACTCATATGATTTTCTTGAGACTTTTATTCCTCTCTTCTTTAGGGCACGAAGATGGAAGAGTGCAGGAAACAGATCCATCACTGTTGGCAACTCTATGATGGAAGGGGAACCATGAGAATAGCTATGAGGCAATGAATCGGACATAATTTCAGATGGTGACTGTGATTTCAAAAGGCTGTAATTCATCAGCTCATATACCATGCACATACATCAGTAAACTCACATGCTCATTCGGTCGAAATCTCTCATGATAAGGCAAATTTCAAAAGCTTTAATTCAGTCAAGTGGAACGGTATACTCACAGCTGCAACTTTTCTAAATCCATAAATGCAACGAGAACTTCTTAAACTTTATCTAATTATTGTTCACATATTCATTTGGTCTACACTTCCCTAAACCTAATTGTTCATCTGCGACTCTGCTCTCTGTGTTACCTTATTTTTTTTAAATAATTGCTATCAAACACTTTGTTTGGAATACTCAATAGGCTTATTCCCTTAAAATTGTTACAAGAGTATCAAATAAAGATGTGCAGCTCTTAGTAGCATATGAATTCGACTTGGGAAACAGAAGATTACATAATATAAAAAATGAGTTATGTATATTGTGTAATTAGGAAAAATGTCGTAAATGGAGAGTTTAATTCCAAAGAAATGTAAATAAATGATCAATAGTTTTCCTTAATATAATGAAGAGTTCAGATTATGATGGTATTCAATGTCGACAAATGGATGAATCAGACACATGTGCAGCACTTGGGTTCCTTTACTGTTGAAACGTACAACAGGCTTTTTCAATCAAATTCAAGAGACTGAAACACTGGAGAGAGTTGTTCATCAGCCTTTGTAGGATGTCGTCCGTCCCTCTCAAGCCTAAACAACAGATATGCAGCCAGACCTTATATACAGTGCAGAAATTTGGTGAAGCAGCAGTTAACGCCACAGTTCAGCGTGGCATACTAGTGGGACGTAACGATAAACAATTGCTTATTAAAGTAGTTACTACAGGGGAGTTGGAACAAGGAAATTCATTTACATCTCTTTTGCTAAACAATTGTTTATCATGACCTTTCACTAGTGGAACACAATCCTGACTCTAACTCCAGCTGATTCACTACACTTCTGTCATTATATTACACGGTCTGGCCACAGGCCTGTGCTTTAGGCCTGAGGGTCTGACCACCTATTACTAAGGCTGATGAAGAGATCGCGTATAAAACTTCTCTTACTGACAGATATTAACTTAAAATTGGAATATATAGTGGAGTCTACACCTAAAAAAAACAGAGTGAGGAAAACAAGTCTACAGAAGAGATACAAAACAGCTAACGATGTAAACAAAAATATGATGAAAAGTTACAAACATTAATGATAACCTTGTTGATTGTAGGAGGGAAAGGTAAGACAGAATACCAGCATTTATGTACAAGAAAATCAAGGACATAGTAGATACAGATTTCTTAATACTACTTGTAACAGGTACCTCAAAAGGCTTGTTATTAATTGCAAAAAAAAAAAAAAGTGGAGCGGAAAGTATAATGAAAAATTATTCCTCTCAAGCAGAGTGTTTGACAAATGGAATGAATTAAGTGAGAAAGTAGGAAATATAATTTTCTAAATAAGGTATGTAAGTTCAAATATTATTGGTAAACAAATCGTATAAAGTAAAGAATTTTATTAAAAAATAATTGAAGTTTAACATTACATGATAAAAATATTACAAAGTTACACAAAGTATTATTAGACATTAGCTGGCAAGAGTCTTCTTAAAACTTTACCTTTCAGAGGTAGACATATTAGAAAAAGTTGACGCATATGCTCCAAATCCTTGAATCTCGACCCAGCCACTACCATCTAAGAGAACTCATCCTCACACCTTACTTCAACCCCTGATCTTCTTACGTCCATCAGCTATACCAGGTAAGATTATTGACTCAAAACCTGTGAGGATATTCCTCACACACTGGTTTAGAAAGACGTGTGAGCAAACACTAGGACATATTTGTCAGAAAACGTTTCTGTCCTGGGACCCTGATCATTTCTAACATAAAGAGGTTAAATAGACAGTATATATAGGCGGAGAGTGAGTTGTGACACATAGTATCCTGAAGAATGCCATATTGGGATGAGGACGGGTAGGTGGTACATTGCCTGGTTGAGTATCATGTACGCTGATGCTTTTGATACTTTGTAGTTTCCAGTATTATGTTCTCTGGTGTCGGTGACGGTGATTAACGAGGCTTCCAGACATCGTCAGCGTCTATGATCTTGTTTCATGAGGACAAGCTGTGCCTCAACCCAACAACGGCATTCTTCAGGTCACCATGTGTCACTCACACCTCGCTCTAAGCCTACATATAATAATGTCTTTTTAACCTCTGTATGTTAGAGGTGATAAACATTCCAGGACCGAAACGTTTTCTAATCAATATGTCCTAGTGTTTGTTCACGTGTCTCTCTAAACTAATATTTCGATGTCTAGTATCAAGGTTAATACCATCATTAATATACACACACGCACGTACACGCTTAGGGTTAAATCTAGGATTATGTTCTACAATCAAAATTTATTCTTCAAAATAAGAAAATAGTCAGTGAAACATGCAAATGATATAGTTTTACAAAATCATACAATATAAAGATGAAAGGAAAAATGCAAGTAATCCGAAATTTTATTGTGGCAACGTTTTGCTCTCCAGGAGCTTTGTTAAACCGTCATCAGCAATACAGAGACATAGAGGATATATATAGATACAGAGTGAGGTGCAAAGAATAATATAATCGTTCTAGGTAGTAGTTGTAGTAGTTGATGTAGTACGTGTTGTAGTAGTCGTTGTAGTAGTAGTAGTAGTAGTAGTGGTGACAGTTACTATGTGAGGAGAATTCTTGGTAAAACCTCAGACGTGATGAAGCTGCCTTTATTCTGTTTAATCGTATTAGAAATAGCGATTAATGATGATTCATGGCATTTACGTGTACCGATTTTGGGTTCTTGAATCACCAGGCGGCGTCGTTAAATTTCATCAGGTGGTTGGTGGAATTCTGGTGTTGTACGCAGGCATTGGTTCAAGTTATCTCTCCTACACGCATTAATGTTTTTATTGAGACGTGTTTCGAGGCCTCTTGTTGTTTCACCTACGTTTATTCTATCACAGCCTCCACAGGGGATAGCATAAGCCTCTACGTTGATTTGTTCAATGATTTGTTCATCCTACTCCGATCTTTTATGGAAGTTGAATATTGAGACACTTATGCAACATAAAGGAATCTTTATTGAAGAAACGTTTCACCACACCGTGGTTTCATTAGTCTTATACAAAGCAGGAAGGTATAAAGAGAGGAGGAGTTTGAGGTAATCAGTCCCTCAACCTGAAGTCGATGACAACTCTAGTGTTAACTTGAGTGACTAATTTAGAGACAATCAATGCAACCTGGCTATATGGATGTATTATAAGAAGGAGTGGTGTTAGAGCGTGGGAAATTGTGGATTTGAAAGCTTTTCTTTCAGTCTTTGATGAAAAAGAGTAGAAACATTAGGCGTGTTTCTTTACACCAATTGTCTATGTTCACCCATCTGTAAAATGGGTACCTGGGAGTTATTCAACTGGTGTGGGTCGCATCCTGGGACAAAACTGACCTAATTTGCCCGAAATGCTCTGCATAACAAGCGGCTTTTTAAATAGTAGTAGGTCATTGATGTCAGCTAGGCCTGTATACTTTGTACATGTATTTGTAGAGATAAATATATTATTTTATTATTATTATTATTATTATTATTATTATTATTATTATTATTATTATTATTATTATTATTATTATAAAATGTAGCTCGGTGAAGGTTTGGTGTATATATGTGCATTTCTCGTCAAGAAACTCGGGACGGCAAATTCGGTATGCTCTTACGAAAAAGCCGATGATGATGCCTCTTTTGGTCTTAATACAGCGATTGGAATATAAGTGTGCGAGATCGTGGAAATATAAACACTTAAGAAGTATAAAGTGATCCTTTATTGACAACGTTTCGCCCACGCAGTGGGTTTTATCAACTCACTAACAGATCTGTTTGTGACTTGATAAAGCCCACTGTGTGGGCGAAACATTGTCAATAAAGGATCACATTATACTGCTTAAGTGATTATATTTCCATTGTGTTGGTATTTTATACCATTTATTTCCAGTTTGAGATCGTTTTTGTTTACGCTTCCTCTAAACTTGAAACCTTAGAGTGTTATCTGCTTTGTGAATGAAGACGTCAAGAAACGATAATTTGTTACTGGACTCTTCTTCAAGTGTAAAATAGATAGCCGGTTCAACTGCGTTGAGCCTTTCCAGAAGATTCCGCACTTGAAAACGTTTGGGAGATATTATGAGGACGCTGTCCACAAAACGTAACGTAATGATGTTGGCCATGTAAGATTTCGTTCTGGTCCACCCAGGGATGATGTTGTTGCGAATGCTCGACTAACACCCAGACGTTCAGCTTCCAGATGTTTCATATTCAAGTTAGGTAAGAACGCTCTGATGGTGGACCCCCATTCCCATACCATAGGTTTGTTTGTAGAGACTGTTATTGAAAGAAAAGCCATGTAAGTTAATGTAGCGTTCAGTCGGGTCAACAAAATCTCCGGGAGGTAGAGAATTCTGATTGGCCTTTACGTAGGAGGAGGTTAATGGCTTGCGTGGTGGGTACCTTAGTAAAGAGGGAAGTTACGTCCAGACTATTTAGTTTCTTGTTTCGGATAGAGAGGTCTCCGATGCGGTTCAGGAGGCCGCCTGAGTGCTTTAGATGGGCGGTGCTGATAGTCTCCAGAAGGCTAGTTCTTGTGGCGCACTGCCTATACTTGATGTTATTGGTCTCAGATTCGTCTGTAAAAAACCTGAATTTGTGGTCACAGTGGTGCCTATGCTAACCATCCTATGATGTAGAAATATACCTAGTTGGATGAATCTTATTGAAGTTAGCTGGCCCAGAGGTTAACGCTTCGGTCTGGTTTTGAGACTCTCTGATCGCGGGCTCTAACCCCATCCGTGGTATGGTTTGATAGTTCATCCATGTGTGCTGTGCAGAAGTTTCTTCCCTTCAATAGTGCGTCTCTCACTAATGTGTGCTGATGAGCTCGTATGAAGACTGGTCTTTCAAAAAGCCCATCATTTTGGTATTGTAGTTGTAGGTATTGAGTATGACTCCTCCTCCTTTGTCGGCTGTGTTGGTGATAATATTGGGGTCATTAACGAGGTCCTTAAGGACAGTTATATACCGTCTAGGAAGATTAGCAGAAGAAGGTTCACATAAGGCTGCAGTGAGATTACCCTGGAAGTAACTATGACTATGTCTGGTTTCTGTTGAATAAGTGCATTGGTGGTTTGATTTGCATAAGTCAGTTGTAAATTTGAGCCCTCAGAACTTGTTTCTCGTAGTCGGTTAAGTTGCGTGGCGAAAGGTTGTTAATCAAGGATTCTTGGCCGATTTCCTTCCATTGGCCGTTAGGGTACTGAAGTTTGCGGTTGGAGATTGGCTGTGGTGACTGCGCCGAGAATGAGCTCAGCAGTGCTGTGGTCAATCTGCAGAAAAGCCCTCATGCTTTTTACGATTTAAAAGGCGATGTTTGAAAGTTGAAATGTCTATTCTGTTTCAGTGTCCTAAATATTGAAATAATGTAGGTAAAATTACCAATGTTGGTAATTATATATATATATATATATATATATATATATATATATATATATATATATATATATATATATATATATATATATATATATATATATATATATATATATATATATATATATATATATATATATATATATATATATACATATATATATATATATATATATATATATATATATATATATATATATATATATATATATATATATATATATATATATATATATATATATATATATATATATATATATATATATATATATATATATATATATATATATATATATATATATATATATATATATATATATATATATATATATGTGTGTGTGTGTGTGTGTGTGTGTGTGTGTGCATGAATGGATTTAGAAAAGGCATATGATAGAGTGGATAGAGGAGCAATGTGGCAGTAAGTTACTAAATGCTGTAAAGAGATTTTATGAGGATAGTGGGGCTCAGGTTAGGGTGTGTAGAAGAGAGGGAGACTTCTTCCCGGTAAAAGTAGGTCTTAGACAAGGATGTGCAATGTCACCATGGATGTTTAATATATTTATAGATGAGGCTGTAAAAGAGGTAAATGCTAGGGTGTTGGGGAGAGGAGTGGGATTAATTTATGGGATATTAAATACAAAATGGGAGTTGACACAGTTACTTTTTGCTAATGATACTGTGCTTATGGTGATTCTAAAGAGAAGTTGCAAAGGTTAGTGGATGAGTTTGGGAGGGTGTGTAAAGGTAGAAAGTTGAAAGTAAACATAGATAAGAGAAAGGTAATGAGGGTATCAAATGATTTAGATTAATAAATATTGGATATCACATTGTTGAGGAGTATGGAAGAAGTGATTGTTTTCAGATATTTTGGAGTTGATGTGTCAGCGGATGGGTTTATGAAGGGTCAGGTTAACCATAAAATTGATGAGGGAAAAAAGATGAATGGTGCGTTGAGGTATATGTGGAGACAAAAAACGTTATCAATGGAGGCAAAGAAGGGAATGTATGAAAGTATAGTGGTACCAACACTCTTATATGGGTGTGAAGTTTGGGTTGTAAATGCTGCGGCGAGGAAGTGGTTGGAAGCATTGGAGATGTCCTGTCTAAGGGCAATGTGTGGTGTAAATATTATGCAGAGAATTCAAAGTGTGGAAATTAGGAGGTTTGGAGTTAATAAAAGTATTAGTCAGAGGGCTGAAGAGGGGTAGTTGAGGTGGTTTGGTAATTTAGAGAGAATGGATCAAAGTAGAATGACATGGAGAGCGTATAAATCTATAGGGAAAGGAAGGCGGGGTAAGGCCGTCCTCAGAAAGGTTGGACGGAGGGAGTGAAGGAGGGTTTGTGAGCGTGGGACTTGGACTTCCAGCAAGCGTGCGTAAGCGTGAATGGAGACGAATGGTTTTTGGGACCTGACGAGCTGATGGAGTGTGAGCAGGGTAATATTTAGTGAAGGGATTCAGGGAAACCGGTTATTTTTATATAGCCGGACTTGAGTCCTGGAAATGGGAAGTCCAATGCCTGCACTTTAAAGGAGGGGTTCGGGATATTGGCAGTTTGGAGGGATGTGTAATAGGACGGTATAAATATAATTGGGGTCCCGATATTATATTCTACATGGTAAATAGTATAGTTTATAATATTATTTCAGGTCACTTTTTATATTGTATCTTTATATGTGCTTCTAAGCTGTTGTACCTGGTTGCGTCTGCAAAAACAGTGATTATGTATGAGTGAGGTGAAAGTGTTGAATGATGATGAAATATGTATTTTCGTTTAGGGGATTTCTTTTTTTGGGGGGTTACCCTGTATATATATATATATATACAGGTACCAGGGCACTCACACATATTCCCAAAGCAGCCAGTCCACACACAGCTGGGGTAATTATAGACCTCTTAAAAAAAGTAAACGATGGTTCCACTATCCTAAATGCTCCACCAACCATCAAGGCATGGCAAAACTTGCTACTTTCAGGCAATGTCTGCTTAGCTTTGCTGGAAAGAAGGGGGAAGAGGCTAGCCTTAATGATCATTAATTCTTTAAGAGACTTTCCTAGAACTGATAACCTCATTCGCCTTCCCCGTCAATACAAAAACAGTATTGAAAGGAAATGGTTAATCTAGTTATTGGGTAGACTGCAGAGACACTACTTTCAGAGATCACAAGGTTCGTCAACAATTCCTTGGCTGGTCTGATTCCTGACAAAATTAAAACTTTCTTTTTTGATGCAACACTTTGAGCACTTGAAAAGAAGGATGGAGGAATTAGGCCTATTGCAGTAGGCGACACTTTTCGCCGCCTCGTTTCCAAAGCTGCTGTCCGAAGCACTCGTCCAGAGGCAGCCATGATGCTTCAACCAAACCAGATTGGTTTTGGGGTCTCTCAAGGAAGTGAAGCAGCGGATCATGCAACAAGGGCGTATATCAACGACCTGCCTGAGGACAATGCAATGGTAAAAGGAGACTTCAAGAATGCATTTAATCTCCTGAAAAGAGATGTGGTATTAGCAGTGGTACAAGAACAATTCCCTGGTCTCTTCCCCTTTGTTTCAGCTGGATATAGCAATGAATCAATGCTTCTGTCTGGCAAGCATGAAATCACATCATCAGAGGGTGTCCAGCAAGGGGATTCTCTTGCAGTATTTCTCTTCTGTATAGCAGTTAGGGAAATCACAGTCAGACTGACCAGTGAGCTAAACATCTGGTTCCTGGATGATGGCGCAATTTTAGGAACAAAGGAGCCCCTCATAAGTGATCTTACACAAGAGATGATGCGAGGGCAGGAAATGGATCTCATCGTGAATCCATCCAAATGTGAAATCACCTCATTCAGTCAACAAGTGATAAATGCAGTGAGATCCAAACTATCAGGAGCGTCAGTCATTGCCCCTACAAATAGCGTCTTGCTTGGAGCCCCTCTGGGAAGCGATGCCATTGACACAATCCTCAGGAAGAAATTAGAAGAAATGAGGAGAACGGAACAACGAATAGGCAATCCATACACCCGCGATGCCTTGTACCTTCTCACAAAGTGCTGTCTTCCCAGGTTGACATATTTCCTAAGATGTGCACCTTCATATGATAACCCTACACTGCACGAATATGACAGTATCCTGAGGCAAATTTTTACGAAAGTACTTAACCTTACTCTAGAAGACGGGCAGTGGAACCAAGCTACACTTCCAGTCAGACTAGGAGGCATTGGTGTCCGCAAGTCATAACAGATTGCGTTACCTGCTTTTCTGTCCTCGTGTATTGCATCCAGAGAGCTTGTAGCAGCGATTCTCCCTAAACATCTTAGGGACAAGATTGGAGTCCAGGACAAAAGTTCAATGACGGAGCCATGATCTGGGATAATCTAATGGGCTCTGAAACAAGACCTGCTCCCCCTTACAACTACAAACAGTCGCACTGGGATGGTCCGATAGTGGAGAAAATACCCTCAATAATGCTTCAGAGTGTGTCAGGGAAGGATAGAGCCCGCCTCCTGGCAGTGAGAGCTCCATATGCAAGGGACTTTCTGTTGCCTGTTCCCAACTCCAGCCTTGGCACACGCCTCGACCCACAGACCATCCGCATTAGTGTAGCCCTTCGACTTCCCACCTCTGATTTTGCCGAACACAAGTGTAGTTGTGGCAGTGAAGCAGAGGACCGATTCGGGTACCATGGATTTGTGTGCCGTAAATCCAAGGAAAAGATTGCAAGACATGAGGAGGCTAGTAACATTATCAAGAGGAGCCTCACAACAGCCGGATGCCCAGCAGTAAGGGAGCCACCCCAACTATGCAGATCTAATGGCAGCCAGAAGTGTCCAGATGGTATCACACTTCAAGCCTGGACAGACGGCAAGCAGGTGGTGTGGGACTACACATGTGCATGTACCTTGGCTGATACCTATCTCCAATACACCAGGGAGGAAGGAGGGGCAGCCGCCAGCTTCAGGGAGTCCCAAAAGTCCCGAAAATATGGAGAACTTGCTCGTCATTATATGTTTGTTCCCATAGGCTCAGAGACCCTTGGCTCATGGGGAAAGAGTGCATCTAAGTTCCTTAAGGAGCTAGGCAAAAGACTCATCAGGGTAACTAGGGATCCCAGGGCAGCTAGATTTCTCTTCCAGCGACTTAGCACTGCGGTTCGGAGGGGCAATGCCTGCTATATTTTGGGCATGCGCCCAAGCTCTGAAGAGCTGGATGAGACTTTCACATTATAATCAGTGACAAACACATAACAATATGTACTAGACATGTATCTCTCATATCTCATGCACTGTACATGCCATTTTTATATCAACAATATGTCTCTTAAACCTTTTGTACCATATATGTTATAAAATATACCTATTGGTAAAAAAATAATGAAAAGATGGGGTAGTAGGGAAAGGGGAATATTCAAACGGCTTCAGGAAGAAATCCAAACAATCTTCCTAGACGCCTTTATATCCATTTCTCCAAGGCATAGCCTCGGAGAAGTGGATGAAAAGGCTTCTCCGAGGCATAGCCTCGGAGAAGTCATGCCGAATAAGTAAAACTTGCAATATATTTCATTGTGCTTGTTTGCTATTAAATTACTGTAAACTTATATAAAATATATTTAGTTGGATCAGGCTAATTTAAATTGTGCTTTTTATAATAAGGTTAGGTAAGTTTCCTAACGTTCTTTTGGTACAAAATCATTAATTTTTATATTAACATAAATGAAAAATATAGAGCTTTCTATGTATAAGAGAAAATTTTAGAATGGATTAAATTTTAAATGAATTAAAAAATCAAGCACCCAGCAGATCTAGGTGTTTTACCTTGACCTGAGGACATACAGTGATATGGGTGCCTCTGAGATAATTTCATTCTAATCTCCGTTTGGTGTACTAGCCTTCACGAGCAGTATTTTATATTACTGTAACTATGAACGAGTTGTACTGAATCAATAACCACACTGCGACTAGCCGAGAATTCGAACCTATGCCGTTTTGGCCCGCCTTATATTGAGTGAAAATCACATTATGCTGTATCACACAGGACCACGCAATCCTACAAAAACAAGCACCCAGCAGAGCTAGGTCTTTTAACTTGATCTGAGGACATATAGTGGTGTGGGTGCATATGAACTGATTTCATTCTAATCCCCGTTTGGTGTACTAGCCTTCACGAGCAGTATTTTATTTTACTGTAACCACGAATGAGTGGTATTGAATCAATAACAGCACTGTGACTAGCCGAGGATTCACACCTATGTCATTTTGGCCCGCCTCATATTGAGCGAAAATCACATGATGCTCTAGCACACATGACCACGCTTTCCTACAAAAATCAAGCACCCAGGAGAGCTAGGTGCTTCACCATGATCTGAAGACATACGGTGGTGTGGGCGATGACCACATACCGCCAACACCAAACGGTGGTGTGGGCGGTATATGGTCATCTTTGACATTCCCCAATCTTCCTGACTTTGCACTTGGTGGGGATAAACTACAGGAGCCAATTGTTGGACAAGTCTTGCAGCCAATCCAGATAGCTTTGCTTTCCTACCTGATCCTCATCTGCTTAAATTTAACTTCACAACATCTGCAAACAGGGACACCTCCAAATCTATCATTTCCGTTATTTCAGTCACATATATGAGAAACAGCACTAGCCAAAGGGCTGACGCTTGTGGAAACTCACTCGTCACAGGCTCCCACTCTGACACATCTTCACCACATACCATCAATCCTTATTTCCTTAATGCCAGTTATTCTCTGATTCATTGCAGTGGCTTTCATGTTATTCCTTCCTGCTACTCCAGCTTTTACACTAACCTTTTGTACAGAACTGTGACGAGAAACCTCACTGTCCAATAATATGCAGTCTACCTACCCCTTTCTCTCCTGTCTTACTTCTGTCACCTTTTCGTAAAACTCCAGTACGTCTGTGACACAGCAT
>NW_027200442.1:0-20640 GCF_038502225.1 Cherax quadricarinatus | reverse complement strand
AGATTATTATTATAATCAAAAAGAAGCGCTAAGCCACAAGGGCTATACAGCGCTGCAGGGTAGGGAAGGAAGCAAGGGAATTGGATGGCAGAAGGGAGGGGGGATGATCAGCAGGTTACAGAAAACAGCGGGGCAGGGGATAGTACGGGGGTAGAGGGTAGCAAGAGATACAAGTAGAAAGGGCTGAAAGTATCAGAATTTGTGAAGTAAGTCAGTCGTTGTCAAAAAGTCAATGAGAGAGTCCGGATGAAAGGTGGGTCCATCAGCGAGAAGGGAAGGTAAAGAGAGAGCAGCGGGGCGAAGACGACGACAGAGGTAAATTCTGCGTGCTCGTTGATAAAGTGGGCAGTCCAACAGAATGTGGCTGACTGATAATGGAGCTTGGCAATTCTCACAGAGAGGAGCAAGACGCCTCTCCATGAGATATCCATGAGTAAGACGAGTATGGCCAATGCGAAGACGGGAGAGAGTAGTCTCCCAACCTCGACACTGGTGATAAGAAGACGGCCAGTAACCTATACTCGGTTTAATAGACTGAAGTTTGTTGCCGAGCATAGTAGACCAACGTTGTTGCCAACGGGTGTGAAGGTGGGAAGATATTACAGCAAAATAGTCCGTACATGGAATACCTCTATAAGAAACTGGTAGGTCATGTACTGCTGACCGCGCAGCAGTGTCTGCCTGTTCATTGCCCTGTACGTCAACATGACCAGGGACCCAACAAAAAACAATATCTTTATGCTTAGTAAAGATGCGGCGTAGCCAAAGTTGGATACGGAGGACTAAGGGGTGAGGTGTATCAAATTTTTGTATAGCCTGTAAAGCACTAAGGGAGTCTGAGACAACCACAAATGATGACACAGGCATAGATGCAATACGGATAAGTGCTGTAAGGATGGCATATAATTCAGCAGTAAAAATACTAGCTGAAGATAGTAAATGCCCTTGTACGACGCTGTCCGGAAACACTGCTGCGAATCCTACGCCGTCAGAAGACTTAGAGCCATCTGTGTACACAGCAATGGCATGAGAATGAGAGTGAAAGTGGTCAAGAAAAAGAGAGCGGGAAGCGACCGTAGACAGTTGGGCTTTCGAGCAAGGGAGGGAGAAAGAACAGACTCGAACAGCTGGAACTTCCCAGGGGGGTAGGGAAAAGTGAGATGCTACATGTACATAGAAAGGTGGTAGTTGAAGAGAAGACAAGAGCGAATGAAGGCGAAGAGAGAAGGGACGGAGTAAGCAGGGGCGGCGAACAAATAAAGAATGTCTACTAATATCAGTGACCATTCTATAAATGGAAGGATTGCGGAGATCATGAGAGCGTACATAGTAGCGCAGGCAATGGGCATCACGGCGATCGGATAAGGATGGAACGTTCGCTTCTGCATAGAGGCTTTCGACAGGGGAAGAGCGAAAAGCACCAAGGCATAAACGTAATCCTTGGTGATGAATGGGGTTAAGGCTAGAGAGAGTAGCAGGAGATGCCGCTGAATAGATCTGGTCACCATAATCAAGTTTCGATAAAATAAGGGTGGAATGTAGGTGAAGGAGGGTTCGACGATCAGCTCCCCACGAAAGATGAGCAAGGGTTTTAAGAAGGTTCAGCCGGCTGTGACAAGTTGCCTTCAGAGAGGTAATGTGAGGTTTCCAGGATAACCTACGATCAAAGAGGAGGCCCAGAAACTTGACTGTATCACGTTCAGGGATACGTGAGCCATAGAGGTACAAAGGATGATCAGAGATGACAGAGCGTCTAGTGAAAGTGATTTGGTGGGTTTTAGTGCTGGAAAATTTAAACCCATGTGTGGTGGCCCAATTGGAAACACGGTCGACTGCATGCTGGAGAGAAACTGTAAGGAGGTGACAGTCAGCGCCTGCACAGGCAATAGCGAAGTCATCAACATAGAGTGATGACCAAATATTTGATGGAAGACTAGAGGCCAAATCATTAATAGCAAGGAGAAAAAGTGTTGTGCTCAGAACACATCCCTGGGGGACACCTTCAGCTTGGACAAAGTCCGGGGAGAGCACATTATTAACCCGAACACGGAAATGCCTGTCAGTTAAAAAGTTCTTAAGGAAGGATGGTAGATTGCCTCGAAGGCCTAAGGAGTGGGCTTGGGCTAAAATATTATACCTCCAAGTTGTGTCATATGCCTTCTCAAGGTCAAAAAATATGGCAATAACTGAGTGGTTATTCGCAAAGGCATTACGAACATACGTATCCAAGCGCAGTAAGGGGTCTATGGTAGAACGTCCCTTACGAAAGCCATATTGACGAGTGGAGAGACTGTTGTGTGTCTCTAAATACCACACTAAACGTCTATTTACTAGACGTTCCATTACTTTGCAAACTGCACTGGTAAGAGCAATGGGACGATAGTGGGAGGTTTCATGTCCCGTAGTGCCTGGTTTGCGGAAAGGGAGAACAATGGCGGATTTCCACAGCTGTGGAAGAACTCCTTGTGACCAAATAAGATTGTAAAGGCGTAATAGGACTGCAAGGGCTGACTGATGTAAATGTTGTAGCATACGAATATGAATGTCGTCGGGCCCAGCTGCCGATGATCGACAAGCTGAGAGTGTTGCCTCCAGTTCTTGAAGTGTAAAAGGCACATTATACTGTTCTTCTCTGAGAGAAGAAAAGTCCAAGGGTGCTAACTCTCTGGCAGACTTTGAGGAAAGAAATGAGGGGCATAGATGGAGTCCCTGAGAAATACGGACCAGATGATTGCCAATTTCATTGGCAACATCTAGTGGGTTTGCTATATCAACACCGGCAACCCGCAGAACAGGAGCCGGGTCAGGAGAATATTTACCACTCAGTTTTCGTACTTTTTTCCAGACTGCACTCATAGAGGAAGCAGAGGTGATGGTGGAGACATAATCTCGCCAGCAAGTGCGTTTAGCGTCACGGATGACACGGCGAGCGATCGCACGCTTCTGTTTAAAATCAAGGAGTCGCTCTGTGGTTCTATTGTACCGGTACCTGCCCCATGCAGCGCGTTTCAAACGTACTGCACGAGCACAAGCAGGAGACCACCAAGGCACGCATTTCTGAGAATGCCTGCCCGAAGTTTGGGGTATAGAATGAGAAGCTGCGGTGAAAACGGAGGACGAGAAGAGGTGTAAAAGCTCATCGATGGAGGACGAAGAAGGAACCTCTTTAAAAACAGTCAGGTGTGAGTAAAGGTTCCAATTTGCCCGATTAAATTGCCAGCGTGGGGTGCGAAGAGGTGGCGAATATGAAGGGGAAGTAAGAATGATTGGGAAATGATCACTGTCATGTAAGTCCGGGAGAACAGACCAAGTAAAGTCTAATGCGGCGGAGGAAGAGCAAACTGAGAGATCGATGCAAGAGAGAGTATGAGTCCGAGGATCAAAATGGGTGTGAGTACCTGTATTTAAAACATGGAGGGGGTGGGTGGCAAGAAAAGCCTCTAACTGAATTCCACGGGAATCACAGTGAGACCCTCCCCAGAGGAAATGGTGGGCATTAAAATCACCAAGTAACAGAATCGGTGGCGGTAATGACGAAACAAGGAAGGCAAAATCCGGAATAGATAATGCCCGAGAAGGAGAGAGATATAAAGAACAGAGCGTATACCACCTATGTAAGTGGATACGGGCTGCTGTGTAATGCAGCGAAGTATGAACAAATAGCTGATGGTACGGAATATCAGTGCGGAGAAGAAGGGCACTTTCATTAAAGGTCCCATCAGGAAAAGGATCTGAAGAATACAATAAATTATAGCCTGAGATGTGAGAAATAACAGCAGAGTGTAATTTTGGTTCCTGTAAGCAAACACCAACAGGGGCAAACTGGGAGAGTAACATCTGAAGCTCACCCCGATTACCCCTGAGGCCGCGTATATTCCACTGTAAAAAGGCCATGATTGGCAATGATAAAGATACTTGAAATCCGCAGGTAAGGGTTCCTACGGACTAGAAGGGTTAGAAAAGTCCACATGCGGAGGCAGTGGAAAATGTTCAAGCAGCGAAGGAACGGTGCGCTGTGAAGAAAGGAGTTGCGCAGATGGAGCAGAGGAGAGAGAAAGAGCGGAAGGTGGATCAGTGTCCATTGATGGTTTGGTCTCTGCAATATATTCAGAGATTGCTTCAAGTGTTTCGGAATTCAGAGATGTCGTATGGGAGACAATATTGGGAATGGTAGGGGGAGGATGAGTAAAGATTGGAACTGTATTGGACTGTACCAAGGTAGGGGGGGGCGAAAGGGTGGAGGGAACTGGAGAAGCGTGGCAGGGGACAGAAGAGACAGGAACCTGGGAGGTGGCAGAAGAGGAAGAAACTTGGGAGGGAACAGGGGAGGAAGGTACATTACGAGGAGGAGGGTGAACCTCTGCACTTGTAACTGAGCCAGTGAGAGGGGAAGAACTAGGGACAGAGACAGGGAGGGTAAAATGAGGAGGTGGAAGATGGGTAGGAGGTGTTACCGGACCTTTTTTTGACTTTTGAGAAGTAGAGGGACGATTGGGAAGAGGTGTCGTACGAGGTCTCGTCGATACTGAGGCTTGTAAGAGAGAACTCGAAGAAGCGAGATTAGACTGAGGCGTTGAAGTAGGGACGTCTGAGCCGAGGACAGCAAAAGGATTAGATACAGGAGTGATTATGGGAGAGGTAACCACAGAGGTGGGTGTAGAAGATGGGATACCAGAAGTGGGGGGACGTTTTGAAACACGGGAATAAGAAACACGTGGGAGTCTCCCTTGGAGGCGGAGATGAGAAACTGCCATGGCATAAGGGAGACCTTCTGTCTCTTTGAGGTAACGGATTTCCCGCTCGTTTAAATAGACCTGACAACGGCGAGAGTACGAAGGGTGAGCCTCATGACAGTTAAGGCAAGAGGGAGATCGATTGCAAGACGTATTAGAATGGTCATCGGCACCACAGACTGGGCATTCGGCGATAGATCTGCAATATTTCGCTGGATGGCCAAATCGCCAGCAATTTCTACACTGTTGTGGTGTAGGGATCACCTTTCGAACTTGTAACCGATGTCCTGCTATATAAACTGAGGATGGGAGTTCTCGGCTGTCAAAAGTTAAACGAGCCACATTGCTAGGGTATCGTCTCCGCCCACGGGCAGGAAGAACGTAAGTGTCTACCTTGAGGATTGGGAGATCTTGGAGTTCCAGCTGTTCTAGAATGTCGGTGCCACATGTCTGGAAATTTTGTTGAACTATGGTATGGGGCAGAATAACGGTACCACTACAAGAATTGAGGGAATGATGTTTTTCAAGGGTGACAGGAACAGTATCTATATGGGAAAGACGAGAGAGCTCACGAGCCTGGGTAGCATTCTGTACGGTAATGATGCGCGTACCGCTCTTAAGAGCATGAAAAGAAATATCTTTACCAACATGGCGTAGGAGTGCCTTGCCAATACTATGGTCAGAAAGATAGGCAGTAGAGGAAGTTGGTCGTAAAGTGAAGAATTTAGTCCACTGTTCAGTCTGAAACTGAGCGTGGAAAGGTAGTGAAGGACGTGTCGATCGTTTCTGAGAAGAACGAGAAGGTGAAGGTGGAGAAGTATCATCAGCAGGTAATTGTCGTTGACGTTTAGGCGTGGGACCAGAGTTGGTCCGACGTGGAACGGGTCGGCGATTTGAAAATTGCCGCACCGTAGAGGGAGAGGCCGGAAGCATAGTCAGAGGAGAGCGAAGGTCTGATAAATCGAAGGAGTCAGTCGAGGCCTCAGTACCTGAAGCGGGTGAGGAAACAGCACCGGCAATAGGTACAGAGGCATGAGGAATGTCTGAAGAGTGGTCCAAAGACGAGGCGGGGTCAGAACGGGGTGCGGTATCAAGAAGGGGCCCGGGGGTACCAGGTTCATGGACTAGGGCTGCCATGGTTAGGTTACTTCTTTCTTTTTGTTTTTAAGAAAAAAAAAGAAAGAAGAAAAGAAAATAAAAATAAAAAAAAGAAAAAAAAAGGGGGGACCGGGGAGGGATAGTTCCTAGGAGGAATGAAAGGGCCAGAAATCTCCCTCCGCGCCCAAGAGGACTCGACACCGCTAGTAGCGCAGATGCAGCATGGAACCCGTGCCATACCCTACCCTTCATGCCAGTAAACCAGCAATCTGGGATAGCAACCTCACATCTGCCGAGCTACCTCGGTGGACAAAAGAGAGGGCGGCCGGATATCCGCCACAAAGCATACCTCCTTCAGCCACCACCCCCGGAATCCGAAAGGTGGCTTCCAGAGATACACCCGTCGCCCAAAAGACACCCAAAGCTACTCCGGGATACCGGAGAGGGATCGGGACATCCCTAGGCAATCCAGATTCCACGGCAAACTACGCCACCGCCAAGAAACCTCAACGGAATGGGATGGACCCCGGTGTCCTTTCCCCTACCTAGGAACTAGCGCGCCTGTGGGAGAAATCCCAAAGGACAAAAAGAGGAAGGGCAAAAGGGAGGAGTGGGGAGGAGGAGGAGGAAAGGAAAAAGGGGAGGATGGGGAGGATGGGATAGGGGAGGGGAGATTGGGGGGTAATTAGGTTCGGTCTGAGGAAGAAGACCGATAGGTCTAATTCCTCAGACCAAGAGCCTCTTCACCACGCCAAGGAGCCCCCCTTGAAGAGGTGCATTAGTGTAGAAATGGTATAAATAATATCAGCGCACTTGTGAAAGAATATTAGACTCGCCAGTTAGACGCTTGGCATGATTTGTTTACTTTTGATCTTCGGTAAAAATCGAACATTTCTGCTACTTTGAGCTCAATTTCAAGGTACTTTTCATTGTAAAATCAGTCAAAATCATCTCAATTTCTGTAATATGTCTTCCATTCTATAAAATGAGACCAGGAAAACTAGAATACAACAATAAATACCATACGAAAATACAGTGCAAAGTCGCTGTTTTAATCCAAAAACAAAAGTTTTTTTTTTCTCATTATGCACTGTGTGCTGCAGGATTTTTTTTATACTGTGCACACTGACCACATAGACCCATTCTTTCATATGTAGGCCTACCAGCTTTCTCCCACTAGATTTGAGGGCGCTAGAATTTATAACTGATCATGTAGCAGTGATATCACTGGTCATGTAGCAGTGATGTAACTGGTCATGTAGCAGTGATGTAACTGGTCATGTAGCAGTGATGTAACTGGTCATGTAGCAGTGATGTAACTGGTCATGTAGCAGTGATGTAACTGGTCATGTAGCAGTGATGTAACTGGTCATGTAGCAGTGATGTAACTGGTCATGTAGCAGTGATGTAACTGGTCATGTAGCAGTGATGTAACTGGTCATGTAGTAGTGATGTAACTGGTCATGTAGCAGTGATGTAACTGGTCATGCAGTAGTGATGTAACTGGTCATGTAGCAGTGATGTAACTGGTCATGTTGTAGTGATGTGACTGGTCATGTAGCAGTGATGTAACTGGTCATGTAGCAGTGATGTAACTGGTCGTGTTGTAGTGATGTAACTGGTCATGTAGCAATGATGTAACTGGTCATGTAGCAGTGATGTAACTGGTCATGTAGTAGTGAGCAGTAACTGGTCATGTAGCAGTGATGTAACTGGTCATGTAGCAGTGATGTAACTGGTCATGTAGCAGTGATGTAACTGGTCATGTAGCAGTGATGTAACTGGTCATGTAGCAGTGATGTCAACTGGTCATGTAGCAGTGATGTAACTGGTCATGCAGCAGTGATGTAACTGGTCATGCAGCAGTGATGTAACTGGTCATGTAGCAGTGATGTAGTGATGTACTGGTCATGTAGCAGTGATGTAACTGGTCATGTAGCAGTGATGTAACTGGTCATGTAGCAGTGATGTAACTGGTCATGTAGCATGTAACTGGTCATGTAGTGTGATGTAACTGGTCATGTAGCAGTGATGTAACTGGTCATGTAGCAGTGATGTAACTGGATATGTAGTGTATGTACTGGTTATGTAGCAGTGATGTAACTGGTCATGTAGCAGTGATGTAACTGGTCATGTAGCAGTGATGTAACTGGTCATGTAGCAGTGATGTAACTGGTCATGTAGAAGTGATGTAACTGGACATGTAGCAGTGATGTAACTGGTCATGTAGCAGTGATGTAACTGGTCATGTAGCAGTGATGTATGGTCATGTAGTGATGTAACTGGTCATGTAGCAGTGATGTAACTGGTCATGTAGCAGTGATGTAACTGGTCATGTAGCAGTGATGTAACTGGTCATGTAGCAGTGATGTAACTGGTCATGTAGCAGTGATGTAACTGGTCATGTAGCAGTGATGTAACTGGTCATGTAGCAGTGATGTAACTGGTCATGTTGTAGTGATGTAACTGGTCATGTAGCAGTGATGTAACTGGTCATGTAGCAGTGATGTAACTGGTCATGTAGCAGTGATGTAACTGGTCATGTAGCAGTGATGTAACTGGTCATGTAGCAGTGATGTAACTGGTCATGTTGTAGTGATGTAACTGGTCATGTAGCAGTGATGTAACTGGTCATGTAGCTGGTCATGTAGCAGTGATGTAACTGGTCATGTAGCAGTGATGTAACTGGTCATGTAGCAGTGATGTAACTGGTCATGTAGTGATGTAACTGGTCATGTAGCAGTGATGTAACTGGTCATGTAGCAGTGATGTAACTGGTCATGTAGCAGTGATGTAACTGGTCATGTAGCAGTGATGTAACTGGTCATGTAGCAGTGATGTAACTGGTCATGTAGCAGTGATGTAACTGGTCATGTAGCAGTGATGTAACTGGTCATGTAGCAGTGATGTAACTGGTCATGTAGCAGTGATGTAACTGGTCATGTTGTAGTGATGTAACATGTGATGTAACTGGTCATGTAGCAGTGATAGGTCAGTGAGTGTAACTGGTCATGTAGCAGTGATGTAACTGGTCATGTAGCAGTGATGTAACTGGTCATGTAGCAGTGATGTAACTGTGTAGTAGTGATGTAACTGGTCATGTAGCAGTGATGTAACTGGACCTGTAGCTGTGATGTAACTGGTCATGTAGCAGTGAGTGACGTAACTGGTCATGTAGCAGTGATGTAACTGGTCATGTAGCAGTGATGTAACTGGTCATGTAGCAGTGATGTAACTGGTCATGTAGCAGTGATGTAACTGGTCATGTAGCAGTGATGTAACTGGTCATGTAGCAGTGATGTAACTGGTCATGTAGCAGTGATGTAACTGGTCATGTAGCAGTGATGTAACTGGTCATGAAGCAGTGATGTAACTGGTCATGTAGCAGTGATGTAACTGGTCATGTAGCAGTGATGTAACTGGTCATGTAGCAGTGATGTAACTGGTCATGTAGTAGTGACGTAACTGGTGTAGCAGTGATGTAACTGGTCATGTAGCAGTGATGTAACTGGTCATGTAGCAGTGATCAAACGTATAAGAGAAAATTTTAGAAAGGACTTAATTTTAAACGAGTTCTTGCTAAATGACCAGTTTTACATATTCGGCACGACATTATATATATATATATATATATATATATATATATATATATATATATATATATATATATATATATATATATATATATATATATATATATATATTAGTCATGGTATTGCAACTTTAATTTTTCAACAATATAGATAATAATAATAATACATATATTATTGCAATTAATTTTTCAATAATATCAGCAATAATAATTGTGAACTAGTGTTAATATTTGAGTGTGGTAATGAGGAAATAATGTAAAATAGGGTTATGTAAAAAATGTCCTACTACCCCCTGTTACACAGGTGATATATGACAGTTGCAGTTTTAGTGCTTCTCCAAAAATATAGTAATACATATTTATGTATTTATTTTAAAATACATATAGGGAAGTACCATCCCTGGTGCTAACCAGGACTCGTCAGCCTTAGAGAAGAGGATGAACGTACTTCAGGGAAAAATTCTACTGATTCCTTCCCTATCACCCCTATATATGTATGTATATATGTACGTATATATATATATATATATATATATATATATATATATATATATATATATATATATATATATATATATATATATATATATATATATATATAATGGCTGGACTGGGGACCCTCATCCTCAGAGAAGACAATAAACGTACCTCAGGGAAAACTCAAGGTTCTCCCCGGAGCTGTTTGAATATTTTCTTCTCCTACCACTCCCTATATTTTATATTCTATGTGAACATTTATTAATAAATAGAATACATTTACAGAAAAACAAACATGAATACAATGGCACAATGTATCAAAGATTATGAATTACCTCCAGCTCCTCCGAGGCTGGACGAGAGCCAAGTATGCAGCAAGCATTTCCCCTCTGGATGGCTATGCTGAGGCGCTGGAACATGAAAGTGGCTGCCCTTGGGTCCCTGGTGGTGTCGATGAATCTGGAACCCAATTAAGGAAACGTGTGGCACTTTTTTCCCCGTGATCCCAAGGTCTCTGATCCCACTGGGACAAATTGATACTGTTGGCTTATGTCCCTGTACTTGCTGATCTTGTACTCCTCCCTGTGGTCAGCAGCTCCTCCCTGTTGCCCCACACTGTGATGGATATAGGTGTCAGCCAGTGTGGACACACAGGTATAGTCCCATGCTAAGAGCTTGCCATTCTTCCAAGGATAGATGGTGATCCCGTCGGGGCGGTTTGCTGGGTTGTGGGTATTGTTGGCTGCTAGTGATCGGGGCTCCCTCTCGGCTGGGTATCCAGCTGTAGCAAGGGTTCTTTTAATGATGTCGTTGACCTCATTGTGTCTTGCATGCGAGCCCTTGGTTTTGGAACAGTTAAGACCATGTAGACCGTATTGGTCTGCTTGCGCTTCGCCGCAAATACACTTATATTCTGTGTGAATTGGGGCAGCAAGGCGCAGAGCCACTGCAATATATATATGGCTTTCAGGGATGAAAAAAAAATGTGTAGAGTATTCTGAATCTGCTTTCATTTAAGAGATTGTTGAAGATTTTTTCATAGTAGTCTTTTAGAATTTCAATAATTTTTGTTGTATTGTCAGTGTAATGAACTGTTGTGGTCAAAGGTCTGCTTATAAAGGTAATTCTTGGGTTTTGCAAATGTGTGGAAATATTTTAAGTTCCTTGCTATATCCTGGACAGTTTTGTTTCCTTTGTGCTTCTTTCACCTAGTGCGAAAGTTTAAAATTTTATTCTATCTTATGAATCTCTTACTTAACATTATCCTATCATCGTTTTGACATTTTCAACTATTTAACCACTTAATAATCACTTTCCTTGTTCTAAATATTCATCAAGATCTCTTTCTATATTTGATGTAAAGACTGTGTACAGTCAACAGTTGAATTATGTTGTGTAGATGGTCGAAACAATGATAATATAGCATAAAGTTCTCTCCCCCTCTGCTACGTTACTATCACATAAAACAAAGGAGGATCTTATACAACACCATATTCCATCAAGTGCCAACTGACACTTTAAAAGTTAAACGGAAGACATCAAGGCTAGAACTACAACATCGACTACAACAGTGTTACTCTTATTGACACTACAACAGTGCTACTCTTATTGACACTACAACAGTGCTACTCTTACTGACACTACAACAGTGCTACTCTTACTGACACTACAACAGTGCTACTCTTATTGACACTACAACAGTGTTACTCTTATTGACACTACAACAGTGCTGTTATTGACACTACAACAGTGTTACTCTTATTGACACTACAACAGTGTTACTCTTGACACTACAACAGTGCTGTTATTGACACTACAACAGTGTTACTCTTATTGACACTACAACAGTGTTACTCTTATTGACACTACAACAGTGCTGTTATTGACACTACAACAGTGTTACTCTTATTGACACTACAACAGTGCTGTTACTGACACTACAACAGTGCTACTCTTATTGACACTACAACAGTGCTATTACTGACACTACAACAGTGCTACTCTTATTGACACTACAACAGTGCTATTACTGACACTACAACAGTGCTACTCTTATTGACACTACAACAGTGCTACTCTTATTGACACTACAACAGTGTTACTCTTATTGACACTACAACAGTGTTACTCTTGACACTACAACAGTGCTGTTATTGACACTACAACAGTGTTACTCTTATTGACACTATAACAGTGTTACTCTTATTGACACTACAACAGTGCTGTTATTGACACTACAACAGTGTTACTCTTATTGACACTACAACAGTGCTGTTACTGACACTACAACAGTGCTACTCTTATTGACACTACAACAGTGCTATTACTGACACTACAACAGTGCTACTCTTATTGACACTACAACAGTGCTACTCTTATTGACACTACAACAGTGTTACTCTTATTGACACTACAACAGTGCTGTTATTGACACTACAACAGTGTTACTCTTATTGACACTACAACAGTGCTGTTACTGAAACTACAACAGTGCTACTCTTATTGACACTACAACAGTGCTATTACTGACACTACAACAGTGCTACTCTTATTGACACTACAACAGTGCTACTCTTATTGACACTACAACAGTGCTACTCTTACTGACACTACAACAGTGCTACTCTTATTGACACTACAACAGTGCTACTCTTATTGACACTACAACAGTGCTACTCTTACTGACACTACAACAGTGCTATTACTGACACTACAACAGTGTTACTCTTATTGACACTACAACAGTGCTATTACTGACACTACAACAGTGCTACTCTTATTGACACTACAACAGTGCTACTCTTATTGACACTACAACAGTGCTACTCTTGACACTACAACAGTGCTATTACTGACACTACAACAGTGCTACTCTTGACACTACAACAGTGCTATTACTGACACTACAACAGTGCTACTCTTACTGACACTAAAACAGTGCTACTCTTACCGACACTAAAACAGTGCTACTCTTACTGACACTACAACAGTGATACTCTTACTGACACTAAAACAGTGCTACTCTTACTGACACTACAACAGTGATACTCTTACTGACACTAAAACAGTGCTACTCTTATTGACACTACAACAGTGCTACTCTTACTGACACTACAACAGTGCTACTCTTACTGACACTAAAACAGTGCTACTCTTACTGACACTACAACAGTGCTACTCTTACCGACACTAAAACAGTGCTACTCTTACTGACACTACAACAGTGCTACTCTTACTGACACTAAAACAGTGCTACTCTTACCGACACTAAAACAGTGCTACTCTTACTGACACTAAAACAGTGCTACTCTTACTGACACTAAAACAGTGCTACTCTTACTGACACTAAAACAGTGCTACTCTTACTGACACTAAAACAGTGCTGCTCTTACTGACACTACAACAGTGCTACTCTTACTGACACTAAAACAGTGCTGCTCTTACTGACACTACAACAGTGCTTCTCTTACCGACACTAAAACAGTGCTACTCTTACTGACACTAAAACAGTGCTACTCTTACTGACACTACAACAGTGCTACTCTTACTGACACTAAAACAGTGCTACTCTTACTGACACTAAAACAGTGCTACTCTTACTGACACTAAAACAGTGCTACTCTTACTGACACTAAAACAGTGCTACTCTTACTGACACTAAAACAGTGCTACTCTTACTGACACTAAAACAGTGCTACTCTTACTGACACTACAACAGTGCTACTCTTACTGACACTAAAACAGTGCTACTCTTACTGACACTAAAACAGTGCTACTCTTACTGACACTAAAACAGTGCTACTCTTACTGACACTAAAACAGTGCTACTCTTACTGACACTAAAACAGTGCTACTCTTACCGACACTAAAACAGTGCTACTCTTACCGACACTAAAACAGTGCTACTCTTACCGACACTAAAACAGTGATACTCTTACTGACACTACAACAGTGCTACTCTTACTGACACTAAAACAGTGCTACTCTTACTGACACTAAAACAGTGCTACTCTTACTGACACTACAACAGTGCTACTCTTACTGACACTAAAACAGTGCTACTCTTACTGACACTAAAACAGTGCTACTCTTACTGGCACTAAAACAGTGCTACTCTTACTGGCACTAAAAACAGTGCTACTCTTACTGACACTACAACAGTGCTACTCTTACTGACACTAAAACAGTGCTACTCTTACTGACACTGCAACAGTGCTACTCTTACTGACACTAAAACAGTGCTACTCTTACTGACACTACAACAGTGCTACTCTTACTGACACTACAACAGTGCTACTCTTACTGACACTAAAACAGTGCTACTCTTACTGACACTACAACAGTGCTACTCTTACCGACACTAAAACAGTGCTACTCTTACTGACACTACAACAGTGCTACTCTTACTGACACTAAAACAGTGTTACTCTTACTGACACTACAACAGTGCTACTCTTACCGACACTAAAACAGTGCTACTCTTACTGACACTACAACAGTGCTACTCTTACTGACACTAAAACAGTGCTACTCTTACTGACACTACAACAGTGCTACTCTTACTGACACTACAACAGTGCTACTCTTACTGACACTACAACAGTGCTACTCTTACTGACACTACAACAGTGCTACTCTTACTGACACTAAAACAGTGCTACTCTTACTGACACTAAAACAGTGCTACTCTTACTGACACTACAACAGTGCTACTCTTACTGACACTAAAACAGTGCTACTCTTACTGACACTACAACAGTGCTACTCTTACTGACACTAAAACAGTGCTACTCTTACTGACACTAAAACAGTGCTACTCTTACTGACACTAAAACAGTGCTACTCTTACTGACACTACAACAGTGCTACTCTTACTGACACAACAACAGTGCTACTCTTACTGACACTAAAACAGTGCTACTCTTACTGACACTACACCAGTGCTACTCTTACTGACACTAAAACAGTACTACTCTTACCGACACTACAACAGTGCTACTCTTACTGACACTACAACAGTGCTACTCTTACTGACACTAAAACAGTGCTACTCTTACTGACACTAAAACAGTGCTACTCTTACTGACACTACAACAGTGCTACTCTTACTGACACTACAACAGTGCTACTCTTACTGACACTAAAACAGTGCTACTCTTACCGACACTAAAACAGTGCTACTCTTACTGACACTACAACAGTGCTACTCTTACTGACACTACAACAGTGCTACTCTTACTGACACTAAAACAGTGCTACTCTTACCGACACTAAAACAGTGCTACTCTTACTGACACTACAACAGTGCTACTCTTACTGACACTACAACAGTGCTACTCTTACTGACACTAAAACAGTGCTACTCTTACCGACACTAAAACAGTGCTACTCTTACTGACACTATAACAGTGCTACTCTTACTGACACTACAACAGTGCTACTCTTACTGACACTACAACAGTGCTACTCTTACTGACACTAAAACAGTGCTACTCTTACTGATATTAAAACAGTGCTACTCTTACCGACACTAAAACAGTGCTACTCTTACTGACACTACAACAGTGCTACTCTTACTGACACTAAAACAGTGCTACTCTTACTGATACTAAAACAGTGCTACTCTTACCGACACTAAAACAGTGCTACTCTTACTGATACTACAACAGTGCTACTCTTACTGACACTAAAACAGTGCTACTCTTACCGACACTAAAACAGTGCTACTCTTACTGACACTAAAACAGTGCTACTCTTACTGATACTACAACAGTGCTACTCTTACTGACACTAAAACAGTGCTACTCTTACTGACACTAAAACAGTGCTACTCTTACCGACACTAAAACAGTGCTACTCTTACTGACACTAAAACAGTGCTACTCTTACTGACACTAAAACAGTGCTACTCTTACTGACACTACAACAGTGCTACTCTTACTGACACTAAAACAGTGCTACTCTTACTGACACTAAAACAGTGCTACTCTTACTGACACTACAACAGTGCTACTCTTACTGACACTAAAACAGTGCTACTCTTACTGACACTAAAACAGTGCTACTCTTACTGGCACTAAAAACAGTGCTACTCTTACTGACACTACAACAGTGCTACTCTTACTGACACTAAAACAGTGCTACTCTTACTGACACTGCAACAGTGCTACTCTTACTGACACTAAAACAGTGCTACTCTTACTGACACTACAACAGTGCTACTCTTACTGACACTAAAACAGTGCTACTCTTACTGACACTAAAACAGTGCTACTCTTACTGACACTACAACAGTGCTACTCTTACCGACACTAAAACAGTGCTACTCTTACTGACACTACAACAGTGCTACTCTTACTGACACTAAAACAGTGCTACTCTTACTGACACTACAACAGTGCTACTCTTACCGACACTAAAACAGTGCTACTCTTACTGACACTACAACAGTGCTACTCTTACTGACACTAAAACAGTGCTACTCTTACTGACACTAAAACAGTGCTACTCTTACCGACACTACAACAGTGCTACTCTTACTGACACTACAACAGTGCTACTCTTACTGACACTACAACAGTGCTACTCTTACTGACACTACAACAGTGCTACTCTTACTGACACTAAAACAGTGCTACTCTTACTGACACTACAACAGTGCTACTCTTACTGACACTACAACAGTGCTACTCTTACTGACACTAAAACAGTGCTACTCTTACTGACACTACAACAGTGCTACTCTTACTGACACTAAAACAGTGCTACTCTTACTGACACTAAAACAGTGCTACTCTTACTGACACTAAAACAGTGCTACTCTTACTGACACTACAACAGTGCTACTCTTACTGACACAACAACAGTGCTACTCTTACTGACACTAAAACAGTGCTACTCTTACTGACACTACACCAGTGCTACTCTTACTGACACTAAAACAGTACTACTCTTACCGACACTACAACAGTGCTACTCTTACTGACACTACAACAGTGCTACTCTTACTGACACTAAAACAGTGCTACTCTTACTGACACTAAAACAGTGCTACTCTTACTGACACTACAACAGTGCTACTCTTACTGACACTAAAACAGTGCTACTCTTACCGACACTAAAACAGTGCTACTCTTACTGACACTACAACAGTGCTACTCTTACTGACACTACAACAGTGCTACTCTTACTGACACTAAAACAGTGCTACTCTTACCGACACTAAAACAGTGCTACTCTTACTGACACTACAACAGTGCTACTCTTACTGACACTACAACAGTGCTACTCTTACTGACACTAAAACAGTGCTACTCTTACCGACACTAAAACAGTGCTACTCTTACTGACACTATAACAGTGCTACTCTTACTGACACTACAACAGTGCTACTCTTACTGACACTACAACAGTGCTACTCTTACTGACACTAAAACAGTGCTACTCTTACTGATACTAAAACAGTGCTACTCTTACCGACACTAAAACAGTGCTACTCTTACTGACACTACAACAGTGCTACTCTTACTGACACTAAAACAGTGCTACTCTTACTGATACTAAAACAGTGCTACTCTTACCGACACTAGAAATAATGGCAATATAATTAATCTGTTCCTGACACCCCAAAGTCTGTTTTTTTTTTTTTTTTTTACATGAAATATACATTTCCTTATATGGAAAGGAATGGGACATGTAAAATAAACAATAATTAAATACCACTTACCTTCATTATGGAGTTGTTGATGAGTGATGTGCCAGCAGCAGGGGAGACTCAGGACTGTCTATTGCTTGTAAGGAGAATCCCCTTCCATAAAGACTTCAGGTACCAAGTCCTTTGGTGGGGTTACCTCCCTTCTTGGTTTATTAATGCTCCTAGGACCAGCTTGAGAATCACTGGACCACCCTCTACCACCATCACTACCAGTACCACCCTCTACCACCATCACTACCAGTACCACCCTCTACCACCATCACTACCAGTACCACCCTCTACCACCATCACTACCAGTACCACCCTCTACCACCATCACTACCAGTACCACCCTCTACCACCATCACTACCAGTACCACCCTCTACCACCATCACTACCAGTACCACCCTCTACCACCATCACTACCAGTACCATCCTCTACCACCATCACTACCAGTACCACCCTCTACCACCATCACAACCAGTACCACCCTCTACCACCATCACTACCAGTACCACCCTCTACCACCATCACTACCAGTACCATCCTCTACCACCATCACTACCAGTACCACCCTCTACCACCATCACTACCAGTACCACCCTCTACCACCATCACTATCAGTACCACCCTCTACCACCATCACTACCAGTACCATCCTCTACCACCATCACTACCAGTACCACCCTCTACCACCATCACAACCAGTACCACCCTCTACCACCATCACTACCCCCCCTCTACCACCATCACTACCAGTACCACCCTCTACCACTATTACTACCAGTACCACCCTCTACCACCATCACTACCAGTACCATCCTCTACCACCATCACAACCAGTACCACCCTCTACCACCATCACTACCAGTACCACCCTCTACCACCATCACAACCAGTACCACCCTCTACCACCATCACTACCAGTACCATCCTCTACCACCATCACAACCAGTACCACCCTCTACCACCATCACTACCAGTACCACCCTCTACCACCATCACTACCAGTACCACCCTCTACCACCATCACTACCAGTACCACCCTCTACCACTATTACTACCAGTATCACCCTCTACCACCATCACTACCAGTACCATCCTCTACCACCATCACAACCAGTACCACCCTCTACCACCATCACTACCCCCCTCTACCATCACAACCAGTACCACCCTCTACCACCATTACCACCACCATCACAACCAGAACCACCCTCTACCACTATTACTACCAGTACCACCCTCTACCACCATCACTACCAGTACCACCCTCTACCACCATCACAACCAGTACCACCCTCTACCACCATCACAACCAGTACCACCCTCTACCACCATCACTACCACCCTCTACCACCATCACTACCACCCTCTACCACCATCACTACAAGTACCACCCTCTACCACCATCACTACCAGTACCACCCTCTACCACCATCACTACCAGTACCACCCTCTTCCACCATCACTACCACCCTCTACCACCATCACTACCAGTACCACCCTCTACCATCACTACCAGTACCACCATCACTACCAGTACCACCCTCTACCACCATCACTACCAGTACCACCCTCTACCACCATCACTACCAGTACCACCCTCTACCACCATCACAACCAGTACCACCCTCTACCACCATCACTACCACCCTCTACCACCATCACAACCAGCACCACCCTCTACTACCATCACTACCACCCTCTACCACCATCACAACCAGCACCACCCTCTACCATCACTACCCCCTCTACCACCATCACTACCAGTACCACCCTCTACCACCATCACAACCACTACCACCCTCTACCACCATCACTACCATCCTCTACCACCATCACTACCACCCTCTACCACCATCACTACCACCCTCTACCACCATCCCTACCACCCCTCTACCACCATCACTACCAGTACCACCCTCTACCACCATCACAACCAGTACCACCCTCTACCACCATCACAACCACTATCACCTACCACCACTACCACCCTTTCTACCACCATCACTACCACCCTCTACCACCATCACAACCATTATCACCCTCTACCACCATCACAACCACTATCACCCTCTACCACCATCACAACCACTACCACCATCACTACCACCCTCTACCACCACCACTTTCGTATTTTTCTACAAACTTTTTCTTGACTTCTATCGTGTTTCTCACATCCTTTACCATAGGGATGGTTCAAGAAGCTTTCTTGGGGTCCATGGTGGCTTATTTAGCAGTTACAAGCACTAGATTATTATTATAATAAAAAAGAAGCGCTAAGCCACAAGGGCTATACAGCGCTGCTACAAGCACTAGAAACAGTGGAATAATCCAAAATGTATGGGAGGCACATGTGGAAACCGACCACAACAGCTTGTAAACAATGGCACACTGACAGTGGCTGGGCGCACATAGACAGGTTCCGGATGATGAACATCGTTGGTTAAGTTTCTCGCCGTTGGTTAAGGCATTTTTTCTACGGCAAAATGCGCCGTTAGACGAAATTGCCGTTAATTAATGCCGCCGTTAGTTGAAGGTCGACTGTCAATTAGCAAGAACTCATTTAAAAATAACTCCTTTCTAAAATTTTCTCTTATACGTTTAAAGATATATTTTTTTCATTAATGTTGATGTAAAAATTTATAATTTTGCACCAAAAGGAACTTAGAAAACTTACCTAACCTTATTATAACAAGTGCAATTTATTTTAGCCTAACCCAACTAAATATATTTTAGATTTGTTTACAATAATTTAATACTAAACAAACACAGTGAAATATATTTTTTTCGTTAGGTTCAGAATGATTTTGGCGAAATTATTGCATACACAGATTTTCACTTGTCCTATATGGCAAGATGAGCGTTGCTATTTAAGCCAAGATCGCAAGTTCTGCCTATTCGGTACGACATATATATATATATATATATATATATATATATATATATATATATATATATATATATATATATATATATATATATATATCTTAAATCTTCTGTACCATATTATGTAATAAAATATTCCTATTGATAAAAAAA
>NW_027200441.1:0-20641 GCF_038502225.1 Cherax quadricarinatus | reverse complement strand
ATATTTATCATTTAATTTTGCCTGTGTGGTACTGGGAAGATTGTCATAGCTAGATGTAGCAGCCCAAGCACTGACTAACTCATTCGCCCTATGCAAGGGATGAGGGTGCGCGATCTGCCCAGTTCGTTTACCCTTAATTCTATTTATGTCCCTCCATGCCCGGCTAAGTGGGGTGTGAGCATTAAGACCGTTGACAAATTTTTCCCAGTCGGTTTGCCGCAGCTCTGTCATACGCTCTCTGGCAGCAGCAAGGGCAGTTTGGAAGAGCCTCAGCATTCCAGGGGTACGATGTTTTCTATAGGCTAGGCCTAGTCTGCGAGCAGTACGTTTCAGTGTACGAAGTTTAGAATCATTGTAATAAGTATGGTTTTTGAAGGAGGTATGATTATTACGGAAGTTTGTTGGGTTTAGAGTACCAAGAGGTTGCAGTGGCGGCTCTAAGTAGTTCTGAATACTGCTCACAAGATCATTGTTAAAGGTCTCTACAGAGGAACACTCATAGGAATTATACCAGTCAGTCACATGTGCAACAAAGTCATCATGCTGATCTGTGGGAACATTAAAACGTTTCCGTTTGAATATCCCACCAGGAAGGATAGTATTACCAATATCTAGAGAGGTTAGCCTAGGGAAATGATCAGACGCTATATCTGTTACAATGGAAGACTCACAACTGGCAGAAGTAATGTTGAAGCCCAGGCACAGATCAAGGACGCCTCCATAGATATGTGTGGGTTCAAGGTCACCTACAATTTGGACATTATCGTGACTGTTTAAGAGTGACAACAGTTGATTGCCATTACGATTACCAAACTGTGAGTTTCCAATGCTTTTGTGTCTCGCATTGTAATCGCCAATAATAAGAGTAGGCTCAGAATGAGCACAAGTTGGGAGCTCCAAGTAATTAAATTTATCAGCAGGAGCATACAAGTTAAATATGTTGAGAGCAGAGTTCCCTATATAAATCCTAACACCGTGATATTGTAGCCCCTCTGTTTTCTTGTGTGCAAGAAGTTGATGGGGAAGTGATTTTTTAATATATAGAACACAAGAGTTAGTAGATTTGAGGTTATATGCTATATTAAGCTGGAATATTGCATCACTTAGAAAAAGGCTTCCTGAACTTCATCATAAAGTAACCACCGAACCCATTGATGTTGTGTGTCTACAAGAGTGCAGAGTCCCTGAAAAATCCCAACCCCCTAAATTACCTGGTAATGGATGACAACAAATGTTTGCGTGTGTGTTGGATGAGTGATGCGTGAGTGAATAATGTATGGACCAAGGGTGCTAGCACCTGTGGAGCTGGCCAGTTTTTTGTGTGTCATGGACTATACACTATTCATATAGTACTCATGTTCCTTCAAGGTAGTAGTGAATGATGGATAAGGCATTCAAATGGGGGGGTTTGCCTACATCACTGTGCAGAGTGAGGGTAGGGCAATGTATTGATTGGAAGTGATGGACAGTTGCTTGTCCAGTGTGTTGTAGTATTATGTGTAGATAATACGCATATTATTGTATGTAGCAAGATGGGACTACACGCATGTTGGACTTGGACTTGTACTATGAGAATTACTCTCTAACGCCTGATATGTTAAGGCTGATTGATCAACTGTGATCCATTCAAATTAGATTTATTATTATGTTGTTATCTATGTACATAGCAGTCTTAAGTCATATTATTATGTTGTTATCTATGTACATAGCAGTCTTAAGTCATATTATTATGTTGTTATCTATGTACATAGCAGTCTTAAGTCATATTATTATGTTGTTATCTATGTACATAGCAGTCTTAAGTCATATTATTATTATGTTATCTATGTACATAGCAGTCTTAAGTCATAGTATTATGTTGTTATCTATGTACATAGCAGTCTTAAGTCATATTATTATGTTGTTATCTATGTACATAGCAGTCTTAAGTCATATTATTATGTTGTTATCTATGTACATAGCAGTCTTAAGTCATATTATTATGTTGTTATCTATGTACATAGCAGTCTTAAGTCATATTATTATGTTGTTATCTATGTACATAGCAGTCTTAAGTCATATTATTATGTTGTTATCTATGTACATAGCAGTCTTAAGTCATATTATTATGTTGTTATCTATGTACATAGCAGTCTTAAGTCATATTATTATGTTGTTATCTATGTACATAGCAGTCTTAAGTCATATTATTATGTTGTTATCTATGTACATAGCAGTCTTAAGTCATATTATTATGTTGTTATCTATGTACATAGCAGTCTTAAGTCATATTATTATGTTGTTATCTATGTACATAGCAGTCTTAAGTCATATTATTATGTTGTTATCTATGTACATAGCAGTCTTAAGTCATATTATTATGTTGTTATCTATGTACATAGCAGTCTTAAGTCATATGATGTGAGTTGTGTTTAGGTGCAGTTGTCACAAAATTTTGTTTTGTTTTATCTGTGTTAGGGAAGTATGTGGAATTTTTGCTTGTAGCCGCTACATGGCTGCGGTTTATACTTTATACCTTTGTATTCTCTGATGGTTTTCATAATATTAAGTTTTTATTTATATACTATGTTGAATGAATAGGGTTTACATGCTAAGATAATTGCACATAAGTTGCCTTTGGGAGTTGACATTCATTGTTGCAACCTTCTTAGAAAATTAAACTTTTGCTGGTTTTTCTTGGCGACAACCGACAGGGGAGGTCAACATCATCAGGAGATTCATAAGGATTATCGACTGGACGAAGATTGGAAAACAGTGTGTATTGTGTTCGCAAATCTGTGTTAGTTTACGCACAGATTAGCGTCATTCCTGGTGATCCTTGGACTGTGTTCAGTGCTTCAGAGCAGTGAGCCACGAGAGGGTGGCTACGGGCCCCGACTGGGGCTCTGAGCCTCACAGCTCTGCACCCAGTGTGGGCGGCTGTGAGGTCACAGGCAGCAGCTCTGCTGCTGGCTCTGTCCCCACACCTACAGTCACCATGACAGATCCAGGAGAGCGGCCTAAACGTTCCTTGGAATGAGGGGACGAGTTGGAGGACGACGTGGGGCAGGTGGGAGCCCCCACCAAGAAGGCCAAGGATGCAGTGGAGACTACTGTATCTACTAATCTGCCACTAGGTCAGTCGGCAGCCCCTACCCAAGAAGACTTGCACCCCCAGATGGCCATAGGGGTCGTGGAAGGAAGCCAGGAGGATGTAGCTCCTCAACTGGCAAGGATGGAGCCATCCCAGGTCCCTACACCAGTTGCGTCGGCCTCCACAGTGGACGGGGACTGGCTGACTCCATGTGGAAGGAGGAGTTCCCGCTCAGCTCGGGCACAAGCAACCAGGGCCTTCAACAAATTCAAGGTTCCCAACTACAGGTTTGTAAGGTATCTGGAAGGTCTACCCCACCTCAATTTCCGCTGCGAGTTCACTCTCAGGAACGAGGTTCTGGTCATTCCTTGGGACGAAGACTCTTACGAGGAGTTGAAGGGGCTGGTTATGACCCATCCCAGCATGGTGGAACTGCTTGCTTCGGAGAAGGTGTACAAGGGGGTGCTCTTATACGTCCCTGTGCCCCTCCCACTGTATCCCATTTTGGAAGTGCCCAATATTGTCAAGGCGGAGTGACTCACTGCAACGGTGAACAAGGTGCCCACCCGCCAGGTGCTGATCCGCCACAAAGGTCCACTTCCCACGCACCTGGACCTTGGGGTCTGGGGAAGATTCAAGACCCAACCATACCTGTCAGGCCCAGTACAATGCTTCAACTGTCAGGGGTTCAATCATATTGCAGCCACCTGCCAGCGAGAGAAGAAGTGTGGTGTGTGCAGCAAGGCACACGACTCGAAGGACTGCATTGCAGTCCTCAAACAGCCAACAAGCAAAGCCCATCGGCCAGAGCCCAAGTGTGCCAACTGCTCAAAGAGGCACCATGCCTGGAACCGGAGCTCTCCTGTGATGGTGCAGCACTGGCAGCAGGTTCATCATCGGAACGACCCGACAGCCCCGACGCCACCCAGCCGTGGATCCGCCCAGCAACAGTCAGCATGGGCTCCAATCACTGTTCCCCGAATACCACAGGAGGGCAATACCAGCGAGTTCCCAGCACTGGGCTCCCAGCGGTGGCATCAGGGGGCAGGCACTGGTTTGCAGCAGCGCGGTCAACTGCTGGGTCAGATGGCAAGGTGGCCAAGAAGACAGAATCATTGGGAAAAACAGCCACAGGCCAGGCACACTGCCCAGCAGGTCCCAGCTGGGCACCAACATTCCTTGCCATACCGCCAGCAGGCCTCTTCCCAAGGGCAGGCCCCTTCTGTGAGCGGCCAGAGTCAGGCAGAGGTTCCCCGCCAGGGGACCCGGAAGCCCATGGCCACTCAGGCCGGGCCCAGGGTGCACCCAGCTTATGTTGCTGCAGTGTCGACAGCCACCCAGACATACCCAGTGACCCAGCCCCGACTCGACGGGTCGTCCAGTTGAATGCCTGCAGAGGTAATGGTCGAATCCTTTCTGGATCGACTGAAGAAAACCATCGGGGTCATCTCAGCGCTCCTCTGTCGCCTGCTGCCATCGGCAGAGGACAGGGGCGCCTGCAGGCAGCTCCTGTCATGGATGCTGGGCGTGGTCCTACTGGACAGGAAAGACTCAATGGAACTTCAAGCCATCATCCAGGAGTCCTTCCAGTCCATGATGGAGGAGGCCCCAGAGTCGCCAACAACGGACAACGAGTCCCAGACAGAGATGGAATCAGTGGGCTACCTTGGCAGCCCATGAAGATCCTCCAGCGGAACATTTGTGGGCTGCAGCGGAAAATTCACTTAGTGATTGAAGCTGCAGTTCAGGATGAGGTTGATGTCTTCCTGTTTCAGGAGACACTCACCAATTCGTCACGTCAAATGCAGCCACGTATTCCGGGATTCTCTGCCTACCTTCAGCACCTGGAAGGGACTGGCAGGGGCACGGCGATCTATGTCAGGACCACTATCCCTAATTCAATCTTCACTGTCCCCATCAACTGTGGGGAGGGCGTAGAGGTTCAGGCTGTCACCCTACACCTGGCGGATGGACCTCTCATGGTTTATAACATTTACAGAAGCTCTCGGTACACCCTTGACATTTCAGATGTGACAGCACTTGCCCCCCAGGGGGGGTCTTGTTGTCCCTGGGGATGTCAATGCCAACCACCCAATATGTACTTTCTTCTGTCTCTCCTACCAACGCAGCTGGGAGTCACATTGTGACTGTGCTGGAGGAGGTCCCTGAGATCGCTCTCCTCAACAATGGTGAGCCAACCCATCATTACAGTGGCTGCTTGGATGTCACACTCATCTCTAGGCGGTTGCTCTCGAGTGCAAGATGGGAGGTACACACCGTCTCACCAGTGATCACTTTGCAGTGGTCTCCTCACTGATGGTCCAGCGGTGCCCGCTCCCCACACCTACCCCCAGATGGAATCTAAAAAAGGCCAACTGGCAGTGCTTCCAGGAGGTCATCGAGCACTGGTGGGCAGAGACTCCTCTTCCAGAAGACCCAGATGAGGCTCTTCAAAGCTTGCAGATTGCCTTCACATGTGCAGCTGAGGCAGCCATACCTAAGATTACAGGCGGAGGGTCATATAAACGTGACTGGTGGTTTTACAGTGAGGACATCAGGGAGCAGAACCACAGCATCAATGTGGTATGCAAGATGCACAGACATAATCCCACGGTTTAGTCCATGCATCTGCTCAGGGAAGTGGTGCGGCGTGCACTCCATGTCTCACACAGGGTCCAGCAGGTTAAATGGTTCGAGTGGTGTGCCTCCCTCAGCTACTCCTCCACTTTATCTGAGATTTGGACCAAGTTACGATTGGCCACTGGGCAGTGTCGCAGTGTGGCTCGGTTGCACCCAGACCCCGCAACGGAGGCAGAACGTCTGGTGGACCTTTTTACCTCCAGAGCGGCCATGGCTCAACTGCCTCCAGATCTCCGGGACCTCCAAGCCACCCTCCTTCCTAGAAGGATGATGGTGATCCAAGCGGCATGCCAGGCTAAGGACATCACGGATGAAGACTTCACCGACCAGGAGCTCCAGGCAGCCTTCACATCTCATCGAGACACTGCACCGGGGCATGATGGTATCACCTATGGCATGATCACTCGGTCTCGCAATTCTGGACATTCAGCTGTCCTGGGGGTCGTCAACCAGACTTGGCGAGCTGGCAAACTCCCTGTCGTATGGAAGGAGGCTGACATCATACCGATTCCTAAGCCTGGGGAACCTGGCAGTGTGCGACCCATCTCTCTCACCAGTTGCATCTCGAAGGTGTCTGAAAGGATGGTGTTGGAGCGCCTGAGGTGGAAGCTTGGCCCTCCTCATAAACACCTCTATGGCTTCACCAGAGAAGTGGGCACTTTCGAAAGCCTTACCACTCTACTGGCCGGCATTGGGTCGGACGTCCAAGCCCACATTGTTGTCTTTCTTGACCTCGAGAAAGCTTTTGAGCTAGCCAGTGCACCTGCCATCCTCTCACTCTTGGCCCGCAGGGGGATTAAAGGCAGGCTGCTTTCATGGCTTCGTTCCTATCTCCACGACAGGCGGGCCCGGGTACGCTTCCAGGGGCATGCCTCTTCACTCAAGATCCTGGACAACGGCACTCCACAGGGCGGGGTGCTGAGTCCCACACTGTTCAATGTACTGATGCACCAGCTGGTGCACCTGCCTTCTCCAGAGGCACCTTCCTCCTCAGCTATGCCGATGACCTGGCACTTGTCGTACCTAGGAAGCGCCGGCTTTTGCAGCGTGCCCAGGAGGACCTCGATCTGCTGGCTTCCACCTGCAGTCACTTGGGGCTCAAGATATCTGCGGCAAAATCCAAAGCCATGACCCTTCGCACCAAGGTGCCCAGTCAGAGGCTGTGGGTCCTGGGCATCGACCTGGAGTGGGTTCACAGTTATAGGTACCCTGGCATCTACACTGACAAGCACCTCACCTTCCAGAAACATGTGCGCCACATTAAAGAGAGGGCTCTGCAGAGGGTCAGGGCATTGAGTGCCATGGCCAACCCTAGGGTTGGGGCCAGCCTCGAGGTCATGAGGTTGTTCTACATCCAGGCAATACGTTCCCTCGTTGACTATGGGGCACTTGCTCTGGTTCACGCCAGACCCACAAACATCAAATCCCTCTGTGTCATCCAGAACACAGCTGCACGGGCCATGCTGGGGGCTCCTAGGTGGGCCAATGCAGTGGCTCTGAACCTTGAGGTGCAGCTACAGCCTCTTGAAGACAGGATCCAACTGGTAGCTGCCAAGAGGATTGCAAAGTATCTCTGACTCCCAGGGGCTGACAAACTGATGAGGGGTTTACGGGTCCGCCAGGGACAGGTCATTCCACTGCATCCCGGCCGCCGATGGATATGGTCGGTAGCAGATGCCACACAGAAGCTCCTGCCCATGACATTGCTCCAGGCGGGAGGCTGCGACAGACTGGCAGTGAACTACATGGTGCCGCCCCCTTGGGCACCAGAGCTGTTGGCAGTGCACTGGACAACCCTACCAGACAGCAAGAGGCATTGCACCCGGGACATTCTGCAATGACTTGCCTTGGCTAGCATTGTGGGTGTGGAAGACCCAGGGTGTGTGCCATATTACACTGATGGCTCCAGAGACCAAGTGGCAGGCCGCACAGCTGCTGGGATATTCCACAGCAATCTGACAGCAGGTTGGCACCTCCCAGACCATTGCATCATCCTCCAGGCTGAACTCTTTGCCATCCAACAAGCTCTGCAGCATACTCTTGCAGACCATCAGCACCCCCCCATCATCCACGTTGATTCCAAGGCAGTGATCCAAGCGCTTATGCACAGAGAGCCAAAGGACAACATACACTTAATCACATCCATCCGGGGTGACCTGCAGACTCTCATGGCCCAGTGTCGCAGGGCTACCATCAACTGGATCCTGAGCCATGTGGGTATCCCTGGCAATGATGCTGCAGATGAGGCTGCTAGGACTGCAACCCTCGAGGCACAGCCACGTGCTGCGATCTCCATCAGCCTCTGCCAGATTGTGCTGTGGGCTGCTGGTGCGGCCAGGCGCCCACTCCCTGACCCTGGGGACTCACGGAGCCTCAGCTGGTATGCCAGGGCGACCCACAGGGCACCCCCTCCAAGTATTTGGACACAGTCCAGAGAACTGAGGGTGCATATCCACCGCCTACGCTTAGGGTATCCCACCACCGCATGGATTGTTGAACAGGCACGAGAGGAGCTCTGTGCCCATTGTGACCGAATGGTTCCAAAGCCCTTGGTGCGCTACCTGTTAGACTGCCCGGCTATGATGCCCCTTCATCGTAGACACTTCCCAATGACCCCAGTGGGTCAGGCCTGAGAGAATGAGGCAGCACATCTTGTGTACTTAGCTGTCAGAGACTTGGAAACCTTACTTCCAGTCATTGCACGTCACACCCCCTCCTGCTGAAGTCACTGTGATGGCCTGCTTTGGGCCTCCATTGCACCGCACACCAGCCGCCATTAGTGCACACTAACGTTTGGTACATCAACTGGCCATAGAGCAGGTGAGGTACCCCCCTCCCCACTGAAGAACTGCTACGCATGTGCAAGAAAAGATAAATGACACTTCCCTACCTGGGGAATCAATGTTTATCGATTTTTCAGTTCATGGCCCTATTACTGTGTTTATTTGTAGCTATGTTCTTGCTGTAAGTTATTGTTGTATGTTATACATTATTATTATTATTAAAGATTCGCCGGTATTCTCCCGGCCCGGGCCTTTTCCAAGTGGTGGCCCGGCCTTGGCTCCCTCTTTAGGGAGTGTCTGAGACGTAAGTCTCCCATGGGAGGAGGCACAAGTACCTCCTCATCTTTGGGACCAACTGTCCCCAGGCCTAGCCACAAGCTAGGCCTCTCTGGTCTGCCATCCCTGCCCCAAGGGGACAAATGGGAATGATAGTCTTATGAGCTAAAGGCTCGGGCTCCGGCACCTACCCTACCCTAGAAGGGTTAGGCATGGTGTCGATATATATGTTATACAGCAATATCTTGTGAGTACAGTGGACCCCCGGTTTACGGTCAGCTCCCAATGCGACAAATTATGTAAGTGTATTTATGTAAGTGCTTTTGTACATGTATGTTTGGGGGTCTGAAATAGACTAATCTAATTCACAATATTCCTTATGAGAACAAATTCGTTCAGTAATGGCACCTGAACATACTTCTGGAATGAAATAATATCGTAAACCGGGGGTCACATGGGTGTAATCCTTTTGTGTCAGTTAATTTGTAGGGTTTATTTTTTATTTTTTATGTTACCCTGTATTGGTTTTAAATATAATATGAAAATCACATGTAATTGTGTGTGTGTGTACAATGTATATTGAAGTTAATAGTTGTATTAATCTTAAGTGAATTTCATGATAAGTATAATTAAAATTTTCATGCATATTGTAATATATTTGGAATGATAAGAAGCATATTTTTGTGTAATCTGGTATTTAGTAACAGGATAAATGCATAGGATGAGGGATATTTTGTGTCAGATCGACGATACGCGTGTAAGTGTATTTCTTTTTGAGTGTATATGATCGACATTATGCCTAACCCTTCTAGGGTAGGGTAGGTGCCTGAGCCAGAGCTTCCAGCTCATAAGACTGTCATTCCCATTATCCACCTTGGGGCGGGGATGGCAGACCAGAGAGGCCTAGCTTGTGGCTAGGCCTGGGGACAGTTGGTCCCAGAAGCTAGGCCTGGAGACAGTTGGTCCCAGAAGCTAGGCCTGGAGACAGTTGGTCCGAGAAGCTAGGCCTGGGGACAGTTGGTCCCAGAAGCTAGGCCTGGGGACAGTTGGTCCCAAAGATGAGGAGGTACTTGTGCCTCCTCCCATGGGAGACTTAGGTCTCAGACACTCCCTAAAGAGGGAGCCAAGGCCGGGCCACCACTTGGAAAAGGCCCGGGCCGGGAGAATACCGGCTAATCTTTAATAATAATAATAATAATTTTTTAGTAAAATAATAACAATATTGTAAATGTTGTGGAGAAGATAGTCACTAACATGGTAAGCTGCTTTGTGTCAGTTTATATTATGGAAAAATGTAGTTAGGTGTATACCAGAGCCATTATGTAGTTAGGTATATACCAGAGCCATTATGTTGTTAGGTGTATACCAGAGCCAATATGTAGTTAGGTGTATACCAGAGCCATTATGTAGTTAGGTGTATACCAGAGCCATTATGTAGTCAGGTGTATATCAGAGCCATTATGTAGTTAGGTGTATACCAGAGCCATTATGTAGTTAGGTGTATACGAGAGCCATTATGTAGTTAGGTGTATACCAGTGCCATTATGTTGTTAGGTGTATACCAGAGCCATTATGTAGTTAGGTGTATACGACAGCAATTATGTAGTTAGCTGTATACCAGTGCCATTATGTTATTAAGTGTATACCAGAGCCATTATGTAGTTAGGTGTATATCAGAGCCATTATGTAGTTAGGTGTATACCAGAGCCATTATGTTGTTAGGTGTATACCAGAGCCATTATGTAGTTAGGTGTATACCAGAGCCATTATGTAGTTACGTGTATACCAGAGCCATTATGTAGTTAGGTGTATACCAGAGCCATCATGTAGTTAGGTGTATACCAGAGCCATTATGTAGTTAGGTGTATACCAGAGCCATTATGTAGTTACGTGTATACCAGAGCCATTATGTAGTTAGGTGTATACCAGAGCCATTATGTTGTTAGGAGTATACCAGAGCCATTATGTAGTTAGGTGTATACCAGTGCCATTATGTAGTTAGGTGTATACCAGAGCCATTATGTAGTTAAGTGTATACCAGAGCCATTATGTAGTTAGGTGTATACCAGAGCCATTATGTAGTTAGGTGTATACCAGAGCCATTATGAAGTTAGGTGTACATCAGAGCCATTATGTAGTTAGGTGTATACAAGAGCCATTATGTAGATAAGTGTATACCAGAGCCATTATGTAGTTAGGTGTATACCAGAGCCATTATGTAGTTAGGTGTATACCAGAGCCATTATGTAGTTACGTGTATATCAGAGCCATTATGTAGTCAGGTGTATACCAGAGCCATTATGTAGTTAAGTGTATACCAGAGCCATTATGTAGTTAGGTATATACCAGAGCCATTATGTAGTTAAGTGTATACCAGAGCCATTATATAGTTAGGTGTATACCAGAGCCATTATGTAGTTAGGTGTATATCAGAGCCATTATGTAGTTAGGTGTATACCAGAACCATTATGTAGTTAAGTGTATACCAGAGCCATTATGTAGTTAGGTGTATACCAGAGCCATTATGTAGTTAGGTGTATACCAAAGCCATTATGTAGTTAGGTGTATACCAGAGCCATTATGTAGTTAGGCGTATACCAGAGCCATTATGTAGTTAGGTGTATACCAGAGCCATTATGTAGTTAGGTGTATACCAGAGCCATTATGTAGTTAGGTGTATACCAGAGCCATTATGTAGTAAGGTGTATACCAGAGCCATTATGTAGTTAGGTGTATACCAGAGCCATTATGTAGTTAGGTGTATACCAGAGCCATTATGTAGTTAGGTGTATACCAGAGCCATTATGTAGTTAGGTGTATATCAGAGCCATTATGTAGTTAGGTGTATACCAGAGCCATTATGTAGTTAGGTGTATACCAGAGCCATTATGTAGTTAAGTGTATACCAGAGCCATTATGTAGTTAGGTATATATCAGAGCCATTATGTAGTTAAGTGTATACCAGAGCCATTATGTAGTTAACTGTATACCAGAGCCATTATGTAGTTAGGTGTATATCAGAGCCATTATGTAGTTAGGTGCATACCAGAGCCATTATGTAGTTAAGTGTATACCAGAGCCATTATGCAGTTAGGTGTATACCAGAGCCATTATGTAGTTAAGTGTATACCAGAGCCATTATGTAGTTAGGTGTATATCAGAGCCATTATGCAGTTAGGTGTATACCAGAGCCATTATGTAGTTAGGTGTATACCAGAGCCATTATGTAGTTAAGTGTATAACAGAGCCATTAAGTAGTTAGGTGTATACCAGAGCCATTATGTAGTTAAGTGTATACCAGAGCATTATGTAGTTAGGTGTATATCAGAGCCATTATGTAGTTAGGTGTATACCAGAGCCATTATGTAGTTAAGTGTATACCAGAGCCATTATGTAGTTAGGTGTATACCAGAGCCATTATGTAGTTACGTGTATATCAGAGCTATTATGTAGTCAGGTGTATACCAGGGACATTATGCAGTTAAGTGTATACCAGAGCCATTATGTAGTTAGGTGTATACCAGAGCCATCATGTAGTTAGGTGTATACCAGAGCCATTATGTAGTTAGGTGTATATCAGAGCTATTATGTAGTTAGGTGTATACCAGAGCCATTATGTAGTTAGGTGTATACCAGAGCCATTATGTAGTTAGGTGTATACCAGAGCCATTATGTAGTTAGGTGTATACCAGAGCCATTATGTAGTTAGGTGTATACCAGAGCCATTATGTAGTTAGGTGTATACCAGAGCCATTATGTAGTTAGGTGTATACCAGAGCCATTATGTAGTTAGGTGTATATCAGAGCCATTATGTAGTTAGGTGTATACCAGAGCCATTATGTAGTTAGGTGTATACCAGAGCCATTATGTAGTTAAGTGTATACCAGAGCCATTATGTAGTTAGGTGTATATCAGAGCCATTATGTAGTTAAATGTATACCAGAGCCATTATGTAGTTAAGTGAATACCAGAGCCATTATGTAGTTAACTGTACACCAGAGCCATTATGTAGTTAAGTGTATACCAGAGCCATTATGTAGTTAGGTGTATACCAGAGCCATTATGTAGTTAGGTGTATATCAGAGCCATTATGTAGTTAGGTGTATACCACAGCCATTATGTAGTTATGTGTATACCAGAGCCTTTATATAGTTAGGTGTATATCAGAGCCATTATGTAGTTAGGTGTATACCAGAGCCATTATGAAGTTAAGTGTATACCAGAGCCATTATGTAGTTAGGTGTATACCAGAGCCATTATGTAGTTAGGTGTATACCAAAGCCATTATGTAGTTAAGTGTATAGCAGAGCCATTATGTAGATAGGTGTATACCAGAGCCATTATGCAGTTAGGTGTATATCAGAGCCATTATGAAGTTAGGTGTATACCAGAGCCATTATGTAGTTAAGTGTATACCAGAGCCATTATGTAGTTAGGTGTATACCAGAGCCATTAAGCAGTTAAATGTATACCAGAGCCATTATATAGTTAGGTGTATATCAGAGCCATTATGTAGTTAGGTGTATACCAGAGCCATTATGTAGTTAAGTGTATACCAGAGCCATTATGTAGCTAGGTGTATACCAGAGCCATTATGTAGTTAAGTGTATACCAGAGCATTATGTAGTTAGGTGTATATCAGAGCCATTATGTAGTTAGGTGTATACCAGAGCCTTTATGTAGTTAAGTGTATACCAGAGCCATTATGTAGTTAGGTGTATACCAGAGCCATTATGTAGTTAAGTGTATAACAGAGCCATTATGTAGTTAAGTGTATACCAGAGCCATTATGTAGTTAGGTGTATACCAGAGCCATTATGTAGTTAAGTGTATACCAGAGGCATTATGTAGTTAAGTGTATACCAGAGCCATTATGTAGTTAAGTGTATACCAGAGCCATTAAGTAGTTAGGTGTATACCAGAGCCATTATGTAGTTGAGTGTATACCAGAGCCATTATGTAGTTAAGTGTATACCAGAGCCATTATGTAGTTAGGTGTATACCAGAGCCATTATGTAGTTAGGTGTATATCAGAGCCATTATGTAGTTAGGTGTATACCACAGCCATTATGTAGTTAAGTGTATACCAGAGCCATTATGTAGTTAGGTGTATATCAGAGCCATTATGTAGTTAGGTGTATACCAGAGCCATTATGTAGTTAAGTGTATACCAGAGCCATTATGTAGTTAGGTGTATACCAGAGCCATTATGTAGTTAGGTGTATACCAAAGCCATTATGTAGTTAAGTGTATACCAGAGCCATTATGTAGTTAGGTGTATACCAGAGCCATTATGCAGTTAGGTGTATATCAGAGCCATTATGTAGTTAGGTGTATACCAGAGCCATTATGTAGTTAAGTGTATACCAGAGCCATTATGTAGTTAGGTGTATACCAGAGCCATTAAGCAGTTAAGTGTATACCAGAGCCATTATGTAGTTAGGTGTATATCAGAGCCATTATGTAGTTAGGTGTATACCAGAGCCATTATGTAGTTAAGTGTATACCAGAGCCATTATGTAGCTAGGTGTATACCAGAGCCATTATGTAGTTAAGTGTATACCAGAGCATTATGTAGTTAGGTGTATATCAGAGCCATTATGTAGTTAGGTGTATACCAGAGCCTTTATGTAGTTAAGTGTATACCAGACCCATTATGTAGTTAGGTGTATACCAGAGCCATTATGTAGTTAAGTGTATACCAGAGCCATTATGTAGTTAAGTGTATACCAGAGCCATTATGTAGTTAGGTGTATACCAGAGCCATTATGTAGTTAAGTGTATACCAGAGCCATTATGTAGTTATGTGTATACCAGAGCCATTATGTAGTTAAGTGTATACCAGAGCCATTATGTAGTTAGGTGTGTACCAGTGCCATTATGTAGTTGAGTGTATACCAGAGCCATTATGTAGTTAAGTGTATACCAGAGCCATTATGTAGTTAGGTGTATACCAGAGCCTTATGTAGTTAAGTGTATACCAGAGCCATTATGTAGTTAAGTGTATACCAGAGCCATTATGTAGTTAAGTGTATACCAGAGCTATTATGTAGTTAAGTGTATACCAGAGCCATTATGTAGTTAAGTGTATACCAGAGCCATTATGTAGTTAGGTGCATACCAGAGCCATTATGTAGTTAGGTGTATACCAGAGCCATTATGTAGTTAGGTGTATATCAGAGCCATTATATAGTTACGTGTATACCAGAGCCATTATGTAGTTAGGTGTATATCAGAGTCATTATGTAGTTAGGTGTATAACAGAGTCATTATGTAGTTAGGTGTATACCAGAGCCATTATGTTGTTAGGTGTATACCAGAGCCATTATGTAGTTAGGTGTATACCAGAGCCATTATGTAGTTAGGTGTATATCAGAGTCATTATGTAGTTAGGTGTATACCAGAGCCATTATGTAGTTAGGTGTATACCAGAGCCATTATGTAGTTAGGTGTATATCAGAGCCATTATGTAGTTAGGTGTATACCAGAGCCATTATGTAGTTAGGTGTATATCAGAGCCATTATGTAGTTAGGTGTATACCAGAGCCATTATGTAGTTAGGTGTATACCAGAGCCATTGTGTAGTTAGGTGTATACCAGAGCCATTATGTAGTTAGGTGTATACCAGAGTCATTATGTAGTTAGGTGTATATCAGAGCCATTATGTAGTTAGGTGTATACCAGAGCCATTATGTAGTTAGGTGTATACCAGAGCCATTATGTAGTTAGGTGTATACCAGAGCCATTATGTAGTTAGGTGTATATCAGAGCCATTATGTAGTTAGGTGTATACCAGAGCCATTATGTAGTTAGGTGTATACCAGAGCTATTATGTAGTTAGGTGTATACCAGAGCCATTGTGTAGTTAGGTGTATACCAGAGCCATTATGTAGTTAGGTGTGGAACCACAGTCGATGGCCTCCACTCCAAACCAACAGATACAGATACTAATGCCGGAAAAAAAAATCCCCCCCCAGTACCAACAATACCACCAGTCCGATAACATTCTTCTTTGCAAATATACAGGGTCTAAAACCAGCAACAAACAACAAAATACCTTTCATCCGTGGACTGCTTGCAGAGGCAAAGGCAATGTTCGCGGCTTTCACTGAGACCCACATAAAGGATCACTTGGACAACGAAATATGGATCCCAGGTTACAACCTATACAGATGTGACAGAGTGAACAGGCAAAAAGGGGGGGTTGGCCTGTACATTGCAGAGTCACTTGTTTGCACAGAACTGCTTAATGCCTCAAATGATGTAGTGGAAGTTTTAGCTTTAAAGGTCGAGAACCAAAACCTAGTCATTGTGGTAGTCTACAAGCCTCCGGATGCAACATCCCAGCAATTCCAGGAACAGCTGTTAAAAATTGACCACTGTCTGGAAAATCTTCCAGCTCCTGCACCCAACATCTTGCTCCTGGGGGATTTCAACTTAAGGCACCTAAAATGGAGGAATATAGCAAATAATATTGTTGCAGTAATAACACCAGGAGGCAGCTCTGATGAAAACTCACACTCACGCGAGCTTTTAAATCTCTGCACAAAATTCAATTTAAACCAGCAAATAATAGAGCCTACTAGACTGGAGAATACACTAGACCTCATCTTCACTAACAATGATGATCTGATAAGAAATGTCACCATATCAAAAACAATATACTCAGATCACAACATAATTGAGGTTCAGACATGTATGCGTGGAGCCCCAGACCGACAAAATGAGACTAGTCACGAGGGAGCATTCACCAAATTCAACTTCAATAACAAAAACATAAAGTGGGACCAAGTAAACCAAGTCCTAACCGATATAAGCTGGGAAGTTACACTAAGCAACACAGACCCCAACTTATGCCTAGAACAGATTAACTCGGTGGCACTCGATGTATGCACAAGGCTTATTCCTCTAAGAAAAAGGAGGAGTAGATGTAAAATAGAAAGAGACAGGCGCTCCCTTTACAGGCGACGGAAAAGAATAACAGAGCGGCTAAAAGAGGTCAATATATCTGAAATGCATAGGGAGACACTGGTCAGAGAAATAGCAAGCATCGAACTTAAGCTAAAAGAATCCTTTAGGAGTCAGGAATCGCGGGAAGAACTAAAAGCCATAAATGAAATCAAAAGAAACCCAAAGTATTTCTTCTCCTATGCCAAATCAAAATCGAGAACAACGTCCAGTATTGGGCCCCTACTTAAACAAGATGGGTCCTACACAGATGACAGCAAGGAAATGAGTGAGCTACTCAAGTCCCAATATGACTCAGTTTTTAGCAAGCCGCTAACCAGACTGAGAGTCGAAGATCAAAATGAATTTTTTATGAGAGAGCCACAAAATTTGATTAACACAAGCCTATCAGATGTTATCCTGACGCCAAATGACTTCGAACAGGCGATAAATGACATGCCCATGCACTCTGCCCCAGGGCCAGACTCATGGAACTCTGTGTTCATCAAGAACTGCAAGAAGCCCCTATCACGAGCCTTTTCCATCCTATGGAGAGGGAGCATGGACACGGGGGTCGTCCCTCAGTTACTAAAAACAACAGACATAGCCCCACTCCACAAAGGGGGCAGTAAAGCAATAGCAAAGAACTACAGACCAATAGCACTAACATCCCATATCATAAAAATCTTTGAAAGGGTCCTAAGAAGCAAGATCACCACCCATCTAGAAACCCATCAGTTACACAACCCAGGGCAACATGGGTTTAGAACAGGTCGCTCCTGTCTGTCTCAACTATTGGATCACTACGACAAGGTCCTAAATGCACTAGAAGACAAAAAGAATGCAGATGTAATATATACAGACTTTGCAAAAGCCTTCGACAAGTGTGACCATGGCGTAATAGCGCACAAAATGCGTGCTAAAGGAATAACAGGAAAAGTCGGTCGATGGATCTATAATTTCCTCACTAACAGAACACAGAGAGTAGTCGTCAACAGAGTAAAGTCCGAGGCAGCTACGGTAAAAAGCTCTGTTCCACAAGGCACAGTACTAGCTCCCATCTTGTTCCTCATCCTCATATCCGACATAGACAAGGATGTCAGCCACAGCACCGTGTCTTCCTTTGCAGATGACACCCGAATCTGCATGACAGTGTCTTCCATTGCAGACACTGCAAGGCTCCAGGCGGACATCAACCAAATCTTTCAGTGGGCTGCGGAAAACAATATGAAGTTCAACGATGAGAAATTTCAATTACTCAGATATGGTAAACATGAGGAAATTAAATCTTCATCAGAGTTCAAAACAAATTCTGGCCACAAAATAGAGCGAAACACCAACGTCAAAGACCTGGGAGTGATTATGTCGGAGGATCTCACCTTCAAGGACCATAACATTGTATCAATCGCATCTGCTAGAAAAATGACAGGATGGATAATGAGAACCTTCAAAACTAGGGAGGCCAAGCCCATGATGACACTCTTCAGGTCACTTGTTCTATCTAGGCTGGAATATTGCTGCACTCTAACAGCACCTTTCAAGGCAGGTGAAATTGCCGACCTAGAAAATGTACAGAGAACTTTCACAGCGCGCATAACGGAGATAAAACACCTCAATTACTGGGAGCGCTTGAGGTTTCTAAACCTGTATTCCCTGGAACGCAGGAGGGAGAGATACATGATTATATACACCTGGAAAATCCTAGAGGGACTAGTACCGAACTTGCACACGAAAATCACTCACTACGAAAGCAAAAGACTTGGCAGACGATGCACCATCCCCCCAATGAATAGCAGGGGTGTCACTAGCACGTTAAGAGACCATACAATAAGTGTCAGGGGCCCGAGACTGTTCAACTGCCTCCCAGCACACATAAGGGGGATTACCAACAGACCCCTGGCAGTCTTCAAGCTGGCACTGGACAAGCACCTAAAGTCAGTTCCTGATCAGCCGGGCTGTGGCTCGTACGTTGTTTTGCGTGCAGCCAGCAGCAACAGCCTGGTTGATCAGGGGCTGATCCACCAGGAGGCCTGGTCACAGACCGGGCCGCGGGGGCGTTGACCCCCGAAACTCTCTCCAGGTAAACTCCAGGTAATATCAGAGCCATTATGTAGTTAGGTGTATACCAGAGCCATTATGTAGTTAGGTGTATACCAGAGCCATTATGTAGTTAGGTGTATACCAGAGCCATTATGTAGTTAGGTGTATACCAGAGCCATTATGTAGTTAGGTGTATACCAGAGCCATTATGTAGTTAGGTGTATACCAGAGCCATTATGTAGTTAGGTGTATACCAGAGCCATTATGTAGTTAAGTGTATACCAGAGCCATTAAGAATAGTATTACCTGGAGTTTACCTGGAGAGAGTTCCGGGGTCAGCGCCCCCGCGGCCCGGTCTGTGACCAGGCCTCCTGGTGGATCAGAGCCTGATCAACCAGGCTGTTACTGTTACTTAGTGGACTGGAACAGAGCCACTGATATTGTCTCGTTTTATATCTATATCATATTTATATACCTATCTATATTGTATACACTGTTTTAAATAAAATATATAAAAACATTCAACTACCAGTAACAGGTTGGTTGATCAGGCCCTGATCCACCAGGAGGCCTGGTCACAGACCGGGTCGCGGGGGCGCTGACCCCCGACACTCACTCCAGTAATTAACACCATAAGGTGTTTGAAAAAATTACTATTTTTCTTTGTTTTTCTATAAATATATACAAAGTAAAATTTAGAGAATAAATTTATATATTCATTAATATTTCTCTTCTTACAGTCTCTAAGATATTATATAAACTTTATTTATTACTAAAAGGAATTTACAGTTACTTCTAAAGTTAAAATTATCGTTTCCGCTTCTTAATAATTTTAAACTTTATATTAATAACGTTTCATTTATGTAATTTTAAATTGATCAATCTTGAAAATTATCAATTAAAAATTAAATGGTTGTCAGGGGAAACTTGTTCAATTTTCAACTTCTTTGTAGATTATTAGAATTTTCAATATTTAGTGAGTTTATTTAGGTACAATTAACACAAGTATCATCTTACATAGTAAGATAATTGTAAATTAACTGGGTAATACAAGTGCCAGGCTGGTAGTAGGATTATTATTATTATTATTATTATTATTAAAAATTCGCCGGTATTCTCCCGGCCCGGGCCTTTTCCAAGTGGTGGCCCGGCCTTGGCTCCCTCTCTAGGGAGTGTCTGAGACCTAAGTCTCCCATGGGAGGAGGTACAAGTACCCCCTCATCTTTGGGACTAACTGTCCCCAGGCCTAGCTTCTGGGACCAACTGTCCCCAGGCCTAGCTTCTGGGACCAACTGTCCCCAGGCCTAGCTTCTGGGACCAACTGTCCCCAGGCCTAGCTTCTGGGACCAACTGTCCCCAGACCTAGCCACAAGCTAGGCCTCTCTGGTCTGCCATCCCCGCCCCAAGGGGGATAATGGGAATGACAATCTTGTGAGCTGGAATCTCGGGCTCAGGCACTTACCCTACCCTAGAAGGGCTGGGCATGGTGTTGTTGGTGGTACTAGGAGATTTTTTTTTTATTCACCGGTACTCTCCCGGCCCGGGTCTTTTCCAAGTAGTGGTGATCAGATCAGAGGACTCCCAGGTAAGAACCCACGAGGGGCGAGGGGCAAGTGGGGACAGGGCAAAGAATTGACGGTGAGAGGAATGTCTTAGAGTCGAAGAGAGAAGAGTCAGGACTAGACCCAACTGCTAAGCCTGGAGAAACACTGATGAAGACGATGTAGAAGGCCCGGTGGCCTGGTGGCTAAAGCTCCCGCTTCACACACGGAGGGCCCGGGTTCGATTCCCGGCGGGTGGGAACATTTCGACACGTTTCCTTACACCTGTTGTCCTGTTCGCCTAGCAGCAAATAGGTACCTGGGTGTTAGTCGACTGGTG
>NW_027200440.1:0-20673 GCF_038502225.1 Cherax quadricarinatus | reverse complement strand
TTGTGGAGGTAGATACTTGGAATGAGGTATTGGAAAAGATGTTGGAAACATGTTTGGCAATGGAATTGGTGGGGAGGACTATGTATCTCCTCTCGGCAGTGTCTTCTCTGGGTGTGAAGATGTTTAATGCCCGCCGTCTGCAGTCTCTGATGAAGTGACGAGGATAGTGGAGTTTAGAAAATACTTGTTCAATTATAGTGCATTCTTCCTCAAGGAACTCATTGCTGCAGATTCTGAGTGCGCGCAGGAAGAAGCCTATAATTACACCACGTTTAGTTTTGGTGTCGTGGTGAGAGTATAAGTGGAGAAGATCGTTTTGGTTGGTGGGTTTTCGATAGACTTTAAAACGAAGTTCATGGTCAGCTTTGCAGAGAACAACATCAAGGAAAGGAAGAGTGTTGTCGACTTCAAGTGTGAGCTGGATTGAGGGCTCGACCTAGTTGAGCTTGTCTTGGAGAGCTTGAACGTTGAAGCGTCTGGGAGTTATGAGGAGAATGTCGTCAACATAACGGAGCCCGGTGACAGTCGAAGGAATAATGATGGAGAAACGCTCGGCTTCCAGATGTTCCATGTATAAGTTCGCCAGGACGGCACCGAGTGGCGAGCCCATGGGTAGTCCAAAAGTCTGCTGAAAGAGGTGATTTTCGAAAGAGAAACACGTAAAGCCGACACATAGTTCAACAAGGTCGATGAAATAGCTGGCTGGAATAGGAAGATCTAGTGAATCGTCAATTTTCCTGCGCAGGAGATCGATGGCTTGTGTAGTAGGTACTTTGGTGAACAGGGAAGCTACGTCAAGGCTGGAAAGTTTCTTGTTCCTGATGTTGATGTTGCGAATGCAACTGAGAAGATCACCCGAGTATTTGAGATGTGCTAGACTGATAGTGCCCAAGAGTTTAGAGAGGTGTTTTGCGAGAATTCCTGAGAGTTGGTGGGGAGCACTGCCTATTCCCGAAGATATGGGCCTCAATGGGATACCAGGCTTATGAGTTTTTGGTAAACCATTCCCCCGGCCGGGATTGAACCCGCGGTCATAGAGTCTCAAAACTCCAGCCCGTCGCGTTAGCCACTAGACCAGCTGTACATTCTGGCAGGTCTGGGGTTGCTGGGTATGGTGTGCAGAAGATTCTTCCTTTGTTCTGAGTCCCTCAGAATGCGGCGAGTCCTTTGAAGAAAAGTTTTAGTAACGTTGTCCACTTGGTTAGTTGTGAGATGTAAAGGCGATGTAATCAGTCCATCACCCTCGAAAACGTAGTTTTAAGTATACCTGGAGAGGGTTTCAGGGGTCAACGCCCCCGCGGCTCGGTCTCAGACCAGGCCTCGTGGTGCATCAGGATCTGATCAACCAGGCTGTTACTCCTGGCCGCACGCAAACTGACGTACGAACCACAGCCAGGCTGGTCAGGTACTGACTTTAGATGCCCATCCTGTGCCTTCTTGAAGACAGCCAGGGGTCTATTGTTAATCCCTTTTATCTATGCTGGGAGGCAGTTGAACAGTCAGCAATCACCGCTGTGGAACTCTATCAAATAAAGCCTTACTGTAGTCCATATACACAGTATTATATTGCTTACCATAATCTAACTCTTCAAATATCTTAGATGAAAAAGTTAGTAAATTCGTAAGGCAGGAACACCCCTAAGATTTATTATTTGTCCAGTTTATTATATATATATATATATATATATATATATAAGATATAAACACTGATCTCTGGCTGAGAGAGACTCGAACCTACGAACCTTAGGACAAGGTACACAGTGCTTTACCAATCTACCCACACTGGACAATACCTTGGCGTGTAGCTTGCGCTACACGTTTGATCCAAGGCAGTCAGCTTTCAGGGAGAAGGCTTACAGCTTTTCATCTCATCCCCTGCCTTGTCCTAAGGTTCGAAGGTTCGAGTCTCCTTCAGCCAGAGATCAGTGTTTGTGTATATTTCACCTGCTCTCGCGAATTCCTTGCATTGTTCAAATCTCTAGTAAGGCTGATGCATGCAGGGGATGAGATGAAAAGCTGTAAGCCTTCTCCCTGAAAGCTGGCTGCCTTGGATCAAACGTGTAGCGCAAGCTACACGCCAAGGTATTGTCCAGTGTGGGTAGATTGGTAAAGCACTGCGTACCTTGTCCTAAGGTTCGTAGGTTCGAGTCTCCTTCAGCCAGAGATCAGTGTTTGTGTATATTTCGCCTGCTCTCGCGAATTCCTTGCATATATATATATATATATATATATATATATATATATATATATATATATATATATATATATATATATATATCCACCATGAGGCCTGGTCACAGACCGGGCCGCGGGGGTGTTGACCCCCGGAACTTTCTCCAGGTAAACTCCAGGTATTCCCCTGCTAATCAAGGTAAGAATATTTTAATAGTTGGTAATTATCAGGTAAGATATATGAACCGTGCTTTTTGTAACAGAGACAGAAAGGTCAGACAGAGAGTGTGTCTTCCTGGAGCTGGTGTTGGTGACAGTCAGCAGGTTGGATAATATTATGTAAGGTAATGGGAACAAGCCAATTATCTGTTTTAGTGCTGGGGGTAATGACGTTTGGAAGGGCAGGAGACAGGAGCTGCTGGATAAGTTCAGGTCAGCCATATAAGTAGGGGAGGGATCCCAGTCATATGTAGCATCTTGCCTAGAAAGGGAGTGGGCAATGAATGGATGTCTAGGGAAATTGGTATAAATTGCTGGCTCGACGGGTACTGCAAGGAACTTTCAATCCCATTCATTGATAACCGGGACCTATTCTTTGGCAAACGTGATTTGTATGCAAGGGATGGGGTTCATCTCTCTGAGGAAGGAGTGGTTGCATTAGCCAATTCGATTGAGAGGGCAATTGATGACTTGTCTAGGAATTTAAACTGATAGATTATAGAGGTATGGGTGTTTGTGGGAAACCAGCTGCAGTACTAGGGTTGAAAACAGCAAATATTACCAGGATACCTCAGGAATATGTTTAAAAGACAATATTCAATATGAAGTTGCTAGTAAAGGCAAAACAGTTGATCAACAAAAAGAGAGAGCAGAGGGCAGCAACTGACTAGCTCCCTTAAGGTTTACTATACTAACAGTAGGAGTCTAAGAAATAAGATAGATGAGCTAAGATTACTTAAAAGTGCAGGTAATATAGATATTATTGCTACAAAGAGACCTGGTTCAACTTGAAAGATAGAGCAAATGCTATTCCACACTGATAAGGTCAACAGGAAGGGTGGTGGAGTGGCGATGTAAGTCAGAGGTAATTTAAATTGTTGTGTTAGGCAAGATATAAGATTAGAATTGGACACAGAATCTGTTTGGCTACAGTTTCTCGAGGATCGTGACAAAAATAATTTCGGGTGTGATTTTTAGGTCCCCAAACCTTGATAGGGAGTGCAGTAAGCTGCTTTGGGACGAAATTCATAAGGCATCTAGATATGAAAATGTTGTGTTAATGGGAGATTTTAACTTTAGACTAATTGATTGGAACAATGTGACAAGAAATCTTGAGTCTAGTGGCTTTCTTAATACGATTCAGGATTGCTTTTTAGAAAATTTGTGACAGAACCAGCTACAGGAAACAACCTGCTTGATTTAGTTCTTGCCAACAAAGAATCACTAATTAATAATCTTGAGGTTAATGATGAGCTTGAGGAAAGCGATCGCAAATCACTTAGCTTCAATATATCATGGAATTACCCAGATAACTGCAATCAAATCTCTGTCACAGACTTATGCCAGACCGACTTCATGGGACTGAGAAATTGCCTGGATGGGCTGAAATTGAATGACCTGAGTATGGGTCAGGTAGGTGATGATGGTTGCCAATATGACGTTTTTCAGAGCATAGTTCTCGCTGCCCAGACAACTTTTGTTCTGAGTAGGGAAATAAAAATGATCCCAAATGGATGAACAGTAGATTAAAACAGTTCATTGGTCAAAAGAGAAGCATATATAGGCATATCAAGAGAGGGGATGGGTAGTTAAGAAATCTGTATATTCAGTTAAAGAGAGAAACAAAAAAAATTAGTAAAGTAAAAAGGGATTATGAGTCTCAAGTCCCAAGGGATTTGAAGACTAACCCAAAATGGTTCTCTCAGGTATACAGAAGTAAGATTAAGGACAAGATAGGCCCACGTAAGAGTAACTCAGGTCAGATCACTGACAGTGATAAGGAAATGTGTGAAATTTTCAACACTTCCTCTCAGTTTTTACTTGGGAAGATAATAGCGAAATTCCAGCTATAAATTATGTAGAACAGGACGATAATAAACTATGCACGATTGGGATAACTAGTGACATGGTCCTCAGACAAATAGATAAATTAAAACCTAACAAATCCCCAGGCTCTGATGAATTGTTTGCAAGGGTGTTAAAGGAATGCAAAGGGAAACTTAGCAGACCTTTGGCTAATCTTTTCAACATATCACTACAAACTGGCATAGTGCCAGACAAGTGGAAAATGACAAATGTAATACCTATTTCCAAGGCAAGTGACAGGTCCTTAGCTTCGAACTATAGACCAATAAGCCTTATCGCCATAGTGGGAAAATTTATGGAATCAATAATTGCCGAGGCAGTTTGTAGCCATCTTGAAAGGCATAAATTGATTAATGAATCTCAACATGGTTTTACAAAGAGGCATTCCTGTCTTATGAATTTATTAACTTTATTCACTAAGGTATTTGAGGAGGTAGATCATTGTAATGAATATGATATTGTGTATATGGACTTCAGTAAGGCTTTCGATAAGAGTTCCACATCAAAGGCTATTAAGGAAACTTAAGGCACACGGAATAGGAGGAGAAATTTGTTCCTGGGTAGAGGCATGGTTAACAAATAGGCAACAGAGAGTTTGCATAAATGAGGAAAAATCAGAATGGGGGCACGTCACAAGTGGTGTTCCACAGGGGTCAGTATTGGGCCCCTTGTTGTTTACAGTTTACATAAACGACAGATGAGGGAATAAATAGCGACATAAGCAAATTTGCTGATAACACCAAAATTGACCGTCCAATTAATCTTAATGAGAGCATTAGAGCACTCCAGGATGATTTGAATAGACTGATGCAGTGGTCGGAGAAGTGGCAGATGCAGTTTAATATAGACAAATGCAAAGTTCTGAATGTTGGACAGGAAAATGACCATGGCACATATAAACTAAATGTAGATCTTAACATTACTAATTGCGAAAAGGATTTAGGAGTTCTGGTTAGCAGTAATCTGAAACCAAGACAACAATGCATAAGTGCTCCCAATAAAGCTAACAGAATCCTTGGCTTCATATCAAGAAGTATAAATAATAGAAGTCCTCAGGTTGTTCTTCAACTCTGTATATCTTTGGTTAGGCCTCATTTAGATTATACTGCTCAGTTCTGGTCACCGTATTACAGAATGGATATAAATGCACTGGAAAACGTACAGAGGAGGATGACAAAGTTGATCCCATGTATCAGAAAGCGCCCCTATGAGGATAGACTGAGGGCCCTGAATGTGCACTCTAGAAAAGCGTAGAAGTAGGGAGGATATGATTGAAGTGTATAAATGGAAAGCAGGAATAAAGGGGATGTAAATAGCTTGCTTAAAATATCTAGCCAAGACAGGACTCGCAGCAGTGGTTTCAAGTAGGAAAAAATCAGATTCAGGAAAGATATAGGAAAACGCTGGTTTGGTAATAGAGTTGTGGATGATTGGAACAAACTCCCGAGTACCGTCATAGAAGCTAAAACGTTGTGTAGTTTTAAAAATAGGTTAGATAAATACATGAGGATAGACTGAGGGCCCTGAAGGGATGGAGGGACATTTTTGGGGGTTATTTTGATTTTTGGTCCACTTTCAAATGTAACTTTATTCTGTTGTTAAGGAGCATTTTGCATCCTATACACAAGTTTGCAAGGACTTCTTGTTTCAAAGTTGCAAGATATTACAAAATTGTATTTATCATAAAAACCCTCCCCAGCCTACAAAATTGTTAAGTTGTACAATGTTCTAGTCAACATTAGATGAAAGATAGAGTTAGATAATCTAGATTTCAAACTTTTGTGCGAGAAATGTCAATAGACTGCATTATAAAAAAAATTTGAAATTTTTTTTTTTTTTTTTTTTTTTTGTGAGAATAAGAGTCAAAAAAAAAATGGTAAAACATATTGCAAAACACCTCTGAATATTAATAGAACCATCATTCATCAATATTGTCTGAAAAAATCGTGACACTCCTATTATTACTCTTTGAAAATAAGGGAAATGTCAATAACTTATTCCTGAGTTATTCAAGCTTTTGTTTCTATAAAACTCTATGCAAACCCCTATCATTGTTGATAACCCAGAGTGAGCATGTTGCAAACCCCTATCATTGTTGATAACCCAGAGTGAGCGTGTTGCAAACCCCTATCATTGTTGATAACCCAGAGTGAGCGTGTTGCAAACCCCTATCATTGTTGATAACCCAGAGTGAGCGTGTTGCAAACCCCTATCATTGTTGATAACCCAGAGTGAGCGTGTTGCAAACCCCTATCATTGTTGATAACCCAGAGTGAGCGTGTTGCAAACCCCTATCATTGTTGATAACCCAGAGTGAGCGTGTTGCAAACCCCTATCATTGTTGATAACCCAGAGTGAGCGTGTTGCAAACCCCTATCATTGTTGATAACCCAGAGTGAGCGTGTTGCAAACCCCTATCATTGTTGATAACCCAGAGTGAGCGTGTTGCAAACCCCTATCATTGTTGATAACCCAGAGTGAGCGTGTTGCAAACCCCTATCATTGTTGATAACCCAGAGTGAGCGTGTTGCAAACCCCTATCATTGTTGATAACCCAGAGTGAGCGTGTTGCAAACCCCTATCATTGTTGATAACCCAGAGTGAGCGTGTTGCAAACCCCTATCATTGTTGATAACCCAGAGTGAGCATGTTGCAAACCCCTATCATTGTTGATAACCCAGAGTGAGCGTGTTGCAAACCCCTATCATTGTTGATAACCCAGAGTGAGCGTGTTGCAAACCCTTATCATTGTTGATAACCCAGAGTGAGCGTGTTGCAAACCCCTATCATTGTTGATAACCCAGAGTGAGCGTGTTGCAAACCCCTATCATTGTTGATAACCCAGAGTGAGCGTGTTGCAAACCCCTATCATTGTTGATAACCCAGAGTGAGCGTGTTGCAAACCCCTATCATTGTTGATAACCCAGAGTGAGCGTGTTGCAAACCCCTATCATTGTTGATAACCCAGAGTGAGCGTGTTGCAAACCCCTATCATTGTTGATAACCCAGAGTGAGCGTGTTGCAAACCCCTATCATTGTTGATAACCCAGAGTGAGCGTGTTGCAAACCCCTATCATTGTTGATAACCCAGAGTGAGCGTGTTGCAAACCCCTATCATTGTTGATAACCCAGAGTGAGCGTGTTGCAAACCCCTATCATTGTTGATAACCCAGAGTGAGCGTGTTGCAAACCCCTATCATTGTTGATAACCCAGAGTGAGCGTGTTGCAAACCCCTATCATTGTTGATAACCCAGAGTGAGCGTGTTGCAAACCCCTATCATTGTTGATAACCCAGAGTGAGCGTGTTGCAAACCCCTATCATTGTTGATAACCCAGAGTGAGCGTGTTGCAAACCCCTATCATTGTTGATAACCCAGAGTGAGCGTGTTGCAAACCCCTATCATTGTTGATAACCCAGAGTGAGCGTGTTGCAAACCCCTATCATTGTTGATAACCCAGAGTGAGCGTGTTGCAAACCCCTATCATTGTTGATAACCCAGAGTGAGCGTGTTGCAAACCCCTATCATTGTTGATAACCCAGAGTGAGCGTGTTGCAAACCCCTATCATTGTTGATAACCCAGAGTGAGCGTGTTGCAAACCCCTATCATTGTTGATAACCCAGAGTGAGCGTGTTGCAAACCCCTATCATTGTTGATAACCCAGAGTGAGCGTGTTGCAAACCCCTATCATTGTTGATAACCCAGAGTGAGCGTGTTGCAAACCCCTATCATTGTTGATAACCCAGAGTGAGCGTGTTGCAAACCCCTATCATTGTTGATAACCCAGAGTGAGCGTGTTGCAAACCCCTATCATTGTTGATAACCCAGAGTGAGCGTGTTGCAAACCCTATCATTGTTGATAACCCAGAGTGAGCGTGTTGCAAACCCTATCATTGTTGATAACCCAGAGTGAGCGTGTTGCAAACCCCTATCATTGTTGATAACCCAGAGCGTGTTGCAGAGTGAGCGTGTTTCAAACCCCTATCATTGTTGATAAGCCAGAGTGAGCGTGTTGCAAACCCCTATCATTGTTGATAACCCAGAGTGAGCGTGTTGCAAACCCCTATCATTGTTGATAACCCAGAGTGAGCGTGTTGCAAACCCTTATCATTGTTGATAACCCAGAGTGAGCGTGTTGCAAACCCCTATCATTGTTGATAACCCAGAGTGAGCGTGTTGCAAACCCTTATCATTGTTGATAACCCAGAGTGAGCGTGTTGCAAACCCCTATCATTGTTGATAACCCAGAGTGAGCGTGTTGCAAACCCCTATCATTGTTGATAACCCAGAGTGAGCGTGTTGCAAACCCCTATCATTGTTGATAACCCAAACCCTTATAATTGATAAGTTAGCGTGTTGCAAACCCCTATCAGTGTTGATAACCCAGAGTGAGCGTGTTGCAAACCCTTATCATTGTTGATAACCCAGAGTGAGCGTGTTGTAATACCCTATCATTGTTGATAACCCAGAGTGAGCGTGTTGCAAACCCCTATCATTGTTGATAACCCAGAGTGAGCGTGTTGCAAACCCATATCATTGTTGATAACCCAGAGTGAGCGTGTTGCAAACCCCTATCATTGTTGATAACCCAGAGTGAGCGTGTTGCAAACCCTTATCATTGTTGATAACCCAGAGTGAGCGTGTTGCAAACCCTTATCATTGTTGATAACCCAGAGTGAGCGTGTTGCAAACCCCTATCATTGTTGATAACCCAGAGTGAGCGTGTTGCAAACCCCTATCATTGTTGATAACCCAGAGTGAGCGTGTTGCAAACCCTTATCATTGTTGATAACCCAGAGTGAGCGTGTTGCAAACCCTTATCATTGTTGATAACCCAGAGTGAGCGTGTTGCAAACCCCTATCATTGTTGATAACCCAGAGTGAGCGTGTTGCAAACCCCTATCATTGTTGATAACCCAGAGTGAGCGTGTTGCAAACCCCTATCATTGTTGATAACCCAGAGTGAGCGTGTTGCAAACCCTTATCATTGTTGATAACCCAGAGTGAGCGTGTTGCAAACCCCTATCATTGTTGATAACCCAGAGTGAGCGTGTTGCAAACCCCTATCATTGTTGATAACCCAGAGTGAGCGTGTTGCAAACCCCTATCATTGTTGATAACCCAGAGGCAACAGAGCAGGAACAACTCTGTGCTCTTCACTTTAGTCGTCACAGAACTTGCCATGTTGAGTATTTAGAATGAAATAATCATAACAATAGTAATTTTTGGAGTAAAAAAAATACTAAAAACACTAATTGCCAACATGTCGTCTTGATGACAGCAAAAATATAAAAATTACATTTTTTAAAAAAACATACTTAAAAATATGATAGAAGCAAGCTGATTGTATCAACATGTTGCCAGAATTTTGCACTATTTTTTGGTAAGAAAACCTAATATTCCAAAAAACCTACCACCCCCTATTTTTTTATATTCTGTATACAATTTTATTGATAGACAGAATACATTGACAGAAAACATAAACATGAATACTTTGGAACAATATATCAAAGATTATGAATCCCCATATACAGTGGACCCCCGCATAACGATTACCTCCGAATGCGACCAATTATGTAAGTGTATTTATGTAAGTGCGTTTGTACGTGTATGTTTGGGGGTCTGAAATGGACTAATCTACTTCACAGTATTTCTTATGGGAACAAATTCGGTCAGTACTGGCACCTGAACATACTTCTGGAGTGAAAAAATATCGTTAACCGGGGGTCCACTGTATTTATATATATATACATGTATATATATATATATATATATATATATATATATATATATATATATATATATATATATATATAAATATATATATATATATATATATATATATATATATATATATATATATATATATATATATATATATATATATATGTATATATGTGTATAGCTAACCGTTTTCCCTTAATCCTTTCATAAATGTTGTCTTGCTCACACTCCAACAGCACTCAAGTCGTAGGAAACATTTGCCTCCACTAGTTCCTATCTATCACACACACACTCTTGATAGAAGTCTAAGCCAATTGCAAATAAAATCTCTACCACCTCACTCCACCCTTCCCTAGAATGACCCGAGCCCCGATTTTCTTCCACTACAAATTTATGTTCCCTCCACACACACTGTTGGTACCACTCATATATTCCTCTCTGCTTCTATGGATAACGTTCTTTGTCTCAACAGATTCCTAAGTGCACCATTCTACCTTTTTCCCATCGTCAATTGTATGGTTCATTTCGTCTTTTATTGACGCATTTGTTGCCAAGTCCCCTCCCAAAATCAACACACATTCACTGCTTCCTTACTCTCTCCCTCTAATATGTTACCCAATCAATCATTTTCTATTTTTTTTTCTTATCCTCATTACTTTACTCTTTCCTACATATGTTCACTTTCAATTTCCTACTTTTACATACTTTCTCAAATGTGTCCACTAATCTTTGCAACCTCTTTTCCCAATCTCCTGAAACTGCAGTGTCATCAGCAAAATGCAACTATGATGACTCCCACTTTGTGTTTAACTATTAATCTTTTAATACAACACATCTTCCCACTATCCAAGCATTCATATATCTTACAGTCCCATCTATAAATATATTAAACAACATGGTGACATCACACATCTCTAAGGCCTACTTTTATTAGGAAATAATTTCTCTCCTGTATTCACTAACCTGATCCTCTCTATCAACGTAAAACTCTTAACTAGGTTAAGTAACTCTACGACTTATTCCATACACTTGGAACCCATACACATGCACCCATTCCCGAGGCTGCAGGCTGTTGATATTGTCACAACAACTGGGTATAACCTTGTCAACGTATCCACGTTTCTTTCGCCCAAACCTGAAGGAGAGAGTCAGAACCTCTGGACTTTACTTCTTACATTGAAGAACCTTATAACATGTCCTTCATGCCCCCGCAAACTTACGTCAACCTTTAACAGCTGAGCCCAATGACATCCATGTCTATGTGGTATAACACTTACATCCTACGGTGCTCGTCATCCTCTTACTGTTTTTCAATCTCATTTGTTCATTAGGGTGTTTTCCCTCTACAATAAATAACCGCTGTTGTCTTACCTTTTCGTATACCAGATACCCTGGGTCACGACGCCTCTCACTGAAAACCAATTTCTCTTACTAGTGTATTTGTAAACTTTTTGTGTTTGGTTAAAAACCGTTGAATATAGTACCTTGGAGACTCATAGCTGTGCTCCCCTCGTCAATTTCGTTTTCGCAGTGGATATTCTACCATTAACCCCTTTATTCGGTTATTGAAGGCATTTTGATCTCCCGGCATTACATCTTGGCCCAAACTGCCGCTTTTCCTTAGGAATTTCATGTTGTAGAGGCCCTTCTGTTTCTAGGTATATAATAGCTTTTTCCCTGACTTTTTTCAGGTTGAAGGTTTTTTTAAAGGGTGCTTTAAAAGCACTACCCCACTTTCTGCTTGCTGTTAATGACTTTCCTCTGTTCTCCTTTCCGATATTTTGTCGGTTCTTTATATCAACGATTTTATTATAGCTTGTGCAAGCGCTGACTAACACTTTATAGCGGCCTTTCTCCAGAATGTTACTGATCGTTCTTCCCGCTCGGCCACCCCTCATGGATTTATATTTTCCAATGGTAAAATGCAACAGATTACACTCAAAAGGCCCCCTGTTAATCTTCATATGTCTGTATGGTCCCATATCTCTGAACAAGATTCCGTCAATGTTTTCCTGTCTTCTGTTTTATCGCTGAATGTTCTGGAAGCCTTATGTAACCTCCCTGTTTGTTATAGCCTCTTGAACTACCTTAAAACTCTAGCCCATTATGCCTGGGGGAGCTGATAGACGAACCTTTCGCCGTCTTCATTCCACTCTGATCTTATCTTAATAATGGGACTATGGTGACCACAGTGCTTCCCCATTACTCTTTCTAAACACGATGCCATTCATCATCACGTGTTACTTCTGTGTCTTGAGGCTTTTCGATCTTTGCTTCTCTGGAAGATCGGCACGATGCCGTTTGTCTCTTTTATTTTGTCAATTTCCATGACCTTCACGCTTCTTTCATGTACAATACGGTAACGGATATTCTTAAAGCTTATTTTATCTTTACTCGTCTTCCTTGTTTACTGCGCCCCTTTCCTCTCCGAATTTTCTCTTTATTGGCTTTCTTAATTTACCTTCTCTTGATGTTCACCCGCTATCTGACTTTTTAATCCCTCCTTGGGAAGTGCCAACTATTCATAATTGCTCCTCCCAATTTCCTTGTGAGAATGATTATTTACTCGTTATTTCATGGTCGCTCTGGACTGGCCACTTCCAGTCTCATTAGCATGTTATTACGGTGTAGACTTAGGGTCCTATACCCTTTTCAATTTTTGGGTTTGCAGGATTTTCTTTTTCTGAGAAAATAGTTCAGTTTTTTTTCTAGACTCGGTTAGTGTCTTCATTGCTGAATTATATGCAGTTCCCACTGCTGTCATACACAGTGCGTCGACGTCCACTTCATCCATATTGCATTACAGGATATCTAGGAATTCGACTCCCCTCATTCCATCGTCCTTCGTGTACTTGTTTGGCCAGGCTGCATTCCTAGTAAAAAGAAAGACGTTGTATTTTGTTGAATCATAAATTGATGTTCGGGGCAAGGAACAACAGACTGCCAGTTTCCCACAAGGGTTTTTCTTTCTCGGACTATTTTTCAGAAATCTCTCGACAACTTCGAAACTGCTGGCGACAACATTGGAATAATCTGGGATAAAACATAATATTTTTTGTCAAACTACCCTTTGGATTCCGGCTGTCTTTTCCCACTGCTGTCATGTTGGGGAGACTACTCTCTTCTACTTACTTATCGGCCACACACTCATGGATTCCTCAAATGACGGCTGGCACCACCCTGTGACGGTTACTCGGATTCATTTTCAGTTCAATATATCTCAATAGATTGTACCGTCTATCATTTGGCACGCAGAATCCACTTCCAACGTCTCTGTCACCCCAACACTTTCTAACTGACCTCCTTTCTGAAAATCCCCCTCTTTGATGCAGATTCTCATTTTGCTGTAGTGTGGGGAACTGGTTAGATATGTATACTTTCCTGCATGAAGTAACATACAGCATAGATATTAATCATTAACAGCACGACATCCAGCAGCCTCTCCCTGGCCATCCCTTCGGGGTGCCATTCCAGATCCCACAGTGGCTGTGGATTGCAAGTTTGTTAGTAATATAATTTGCCCTAAAGGAGCGTATATCTCAGCAGTTCATTAGCATTTGAAATACGCAGTGATACTCACTTGGATTGAGCGTAAAACCCTCTAATTATGACCTGGAATAGGACAGCCGTGCCTAAGGACTGCAGTTCATACCTTACCCGTGTAACGTGAGCTTATGGCGTTGACTGCGTCATTAAGGCCGATATCAGTGACATGACTAAAGGCTTGAGTGTCTCTGGAAATGTTGCGCTAATGTTCGCCACTCTGTCGTTAAGGTTCATTGTAATCAATTACCGGTTGCACATCATCATTCAGTACCATCATTTATTTATAGTTTCGTGGTATTATCCACAGCAGGGGGAACATGGAGGCGCAGTAAATACCGCGAATTTCCTGACTCGTGTAAGGAAACTAGTCTAACTTTCCTAGTTTCCTGAGATTGTCAGAATGGACAAGAGTCAAGAACGCACTGGTCACTACAGTCCCTTTGTCTTTTAACGATGAGGAAGCAACGCCCTCGTGACACACACGTCTCTCGTCCGTTCCTTGAAGCAATCTAAGGCCCACCGCCCTTGTCGCCCTCCAGTTCATCATTCACACAAAGGATATGCTGAAGTATGCTTTATATCCCTTCCTTGCTAAACATTGCATCAGTATTCAATACAAGATGGTAGATTTCTTGTTATTTAGCTGTAGACTAGAATTTCTAATAGTCCCAACTTGTAAATAAAGTGGGGAGCAGGTTTTCCCTTAATTTTCCTGCTATGGAGAAAAGAGTAATTACTCTCATTTAACCTCGTTATGTAGTTGATCAAGAACTCTAGCAAGGAAAGAAAGATGTATCTCGTGACGCTATGGTACATACTTATGCTCCTCATAAAGCTGTTTGCAAAGAAGGAAGAGTCCCCTAGCCCCTTCTAGAAGGGCTACATCCCTTAGAGGGCTGAGGGCTGAGAGATACTCCCTTTACTGAAGAATTTTCTCCACATGTAGATTTTACTACTGTACTCTCTATTACCCCCACTAGCCCCTAGCCTTACACACTCCTGCCCCTTACTAATTGCTGTCCTTCGCACATCGCTCCTTGCAGTGCTGTATAACCCTTACGGGTATAGCTAAAACCTGTATTATTATTATTATTTTATGTTGCTTAAGGCCTAATATATATGAAAAATGGGGTAAGTATAAGCTGGAAAATACTAATGCAAAAATGTTAAATGAATTCTCATCAAACTGCTGAGATTACTGCTTATCATCTCTTACTGGTCAAACCCTCTCATATATTTCAGCTATGTTTAACATACTATTTTAATATATATAACAAAGGAGGGTGCATGCATGACCCACACTGTCGAGTCTCAAAATGCCTGACAATATATAGGGAAGAATCATAGTACAGGAATAGCAGTCTAAACAAGCTAAGAGAGGTTTCTCGCCCATAAAAAACAAAAGACAAAATAATTTATACCATATATGATATATTTTATCTTCGAATACACTACAGCCAGTAAAATTAATGAAACTAAAGAAAAACCACTGAATATGCTAAGAAATCTTATTTGTATAGTGGCCAACCAAGGTTATCTTGACTTTATATTAGCCAATAGTTTCTTTTATCTGCTAGACTACAGCCGCCTGAAGTTAAAGGAAACAGAAGAAGAAAAGTAGTTATTATTTTACTCACATTTTTTTTAAATATATGTGATAACTGGGATCATTGAGAGATATCTCATGTTCCGCAGAGAGAAACATGAAATAAAATATTTTCTCTGAACTGAGTGTGAAGTTGAAGTTGTCTTGCGCTGTCTTTCCCAGCATCAGAGATGTCACAGTAAAACTGCCGTCAGATATTTTAAGACATTTAGGGAAACAAAAACTATTATGTAGTTTATCTATGATATTCGGTTGGTATTACGTCTTCTAATAAACGTAAGATGCCGTAAACAAAATCAAATCTGAGTAGAGAAAAAAGGTAATTTCCTCACTATACTGTCCATGCACCTTTTATCTTTCTCTGTCTCATAGTAATATTTAAAAAAAAAAATATTTTTAGGAAACGGTACATGGCATGAAATTCAACTATGAAAATCCAATTCCTTCGACAACTCAAAACAGAAAGCAATAATAAAAAAAGAAAAACAGATCTCTTAAGGCGAGCAGGAGGATCAAGTTAATATTCTGACAGACAACTTGATATTCGTAAAGCAATAATGCGGTGGTATTTATTCTTTGCCAGGAAAAATTACATACTGACTTATGAGAACCACATTAATGATAATACTTTTTCTGGTATCAGCGTTTTAATTTGGTATACTGTTCTGAGCTTGCAAACTCTTTCAGGGTAACAGTTTCATGTGAAATAAAAAGCGTAGGGGGTCTAAACTTCAAAAGAAAAATTTCAACATTTGGAAAATATTCGAGTGACACGTCCCTTGTTTGTAACCCCACCCCCCAAAAAATGGAGGTACCATTAATACAATTGACTAACACTATGCCAATAATATGGATCCACAATTCATCCTTCTACCGCCGGCTAATATAATAGATACCAACACATCAAAGGAATTGTGTCCAAGTGTAATTAGCCTTTAGAAGTTATTCCAACTTTATCGAATTACTCCAGAAATTCCATTACTCCAGTTTTATCAATTTAACTGTTGTATTACCAGTAATATTTAGCTAGTTAAAAACTCTAAACCTGTTTCTTCTTTTTTATTATTCCATTCTAGCCATTTATTTTTTTTTTTTTTTTTTTTGTATTCACTTAATTTCTGTTCATTCACGTCATAATGTTCAGTCCTAAGCCGAAATGTTGCATTTTATTTTGCCTAGTTTACAAAGTTATTTCTAGATACAGCTCTATCCTTTTATTCTATTTAAATTTTCAAGTTATATCAATGAAATTCCTTCATATATTTCTAAGTTATGGTCAATCGTTTAAACTGTATTAAACCCTCATTGTTCTAGCCAGTCCTGTATGTTTTTATCCAGCTAATTAAGCTATTTTAATCGTTCCACTCTAGTTTTGTTTTGAATAAACACCTAAAGATTTATCCAGTTATCTTACTTATACTGAATGTCCTTTACAGGTAAATGTATGGGACCGAGTACTTACTGACAATGAGATCGTGGCGTTTGCGAGATGCGAGACAAATCCTGAAGGCAGCTACCTCTCCTGGGAAGCCGGCTGGTCGCTCAAAGTCGTTTCCAGCTACGATCTCCCTTATGAAAAATTTTGTCAACAAAGTGTCAATAAGAGTTATTTCTGGTTCCCGTCAGTGCCGGAGAAAACAGCTCAGTACGTCTGTGAGGCGCTGGGGGCTCAGTTGCCCTGGGCCGAAACCATTGATGATGTCTACATTCTACAAAATGTCTCTGCCGCTACTTACCCTGAATCTGAGAACTGTCATTATAACTTCTGGATGTCGCTCACAGATAAAGGAGAAGAGAACGTGTGGAGAACATATGATGGAAAAATTGTTGATAAAATTTTCTGGGCACCATACGAGCCGAACGGGCAACGCTACGAGAACTGCGTATCACTCAGTCGTTATGGTGCTGCTGACATCAACTGTGATATGCAGATTCGTTGTGCAGTGTGCACTTTTACCAAACAACATAGATTTTCACTTATTGGTACCTGCGAACAAGAACTACGTAACGTTTATTTTGTTGCCTACCAAAAAACCATTGGTGACCTGATATTCATTGGGTACGGCGAGTATCATATCAAAAGAGTTGAAAACCAGTGGACATGGCTGGATGTTGTCAAAAACATCACTGTTGCCCATATGGAAGAATCACTACCTGATTTTCCGATGGGACGTCATTGGTGGCGCCTGGAACGGGTTGTGTGTGGCCAGAAGCCAGGAGGACGAAGAAGATTATCTCTATCCCCTTGTCCTCCTGAACACTTCAGCTGTGACGACGCTACGTGCATCCCCATCCACCAACGCTGCGATCTTAAGTACGACTGTCGTGACAACAGCGATGAGCTCGACTGCCAACTTGTAGCTTTTCCTCAGGACTACCAGCGACATCTGCCACCAAGGCTGAGTGGAGGAGAGTCTTTAAGTCTACCTATTATTCTGAATGTAACTATTGATACCATAGCCGTTAAAACAATCGATATGACTATGGAAGTCGCATATGATATTGCTATGACTTGGATGGATAACAGAATGAATTACTTGAACCTGAAAGTGAACGACAGTTTGAACAGGTTGAACACTGATACTGTGCGAAAGTTATGGATTCCGCAGGTGAACTTTATCAACACGGACAACATCCACCGCACCTACATAGACGAGGACGTAGTCATGTTTATCCATCGAAACGTTCAAGATTTTATTATGGACAAAGCTGCACCTGCTGAAGGTAGGAACACGAGAAAAACTTGATTATAATCTAAATAAAAGAAAACAATAATTTTTTTCCACTTATTCGCTTTTAAGCAAAATTCTTGCTCATTATTCAGGTCACGATATGTATTACCTTATCACCTTTAATTTGACAGCTGTATATTATTGCTAAGGTTTTATAACATAATTACAAACTCTAAAAGAGAAAAAAAATACTTTTAATTATTAATACATGTTGCACAACCCTCCACAGTCGAGGTGTACAGTGGACTGGTGAACCCGCTGACCATCAGAAGGAAGTATGGAACGTTGTATAAGTGCAACTTTGACCTGGCACTTTACCCCTTCGACAACCAGCAGTGTGAGATGCGTTTCAGGATAACATCAGAGCTGAAATCCTTCCTAATATTCGATGAAAACAATTCCCTTGTTCAGTACCTGTCCAGTCCCTTTCTAGTAGAGTACGAGGTTAGTGTGAGTGATTGTCATTCTTGACATAAAGCATTTCTATTACATTTTTTCAAGATCTTGAAAGTTTCCTGACATGGAATAGGCATATTATAAATTCACACAAAACAGAAAGTGATGTACACATGTTCCTCACGCAAAAATATGCATGTTAATAGCCGAAAGATGTCAACACATACACACACGCACACATGATGAAGCTCACGGAGCGGGAAGAGTGACTGAGTAGCGGCCAGTAGAAGAGGCGGGGCCAGGAACTGCGAATCGGCCCCCGCAACCACAACTACGTGAATACACACACACACACACACACACACACACACACACACACACACACACACACACACACACACACACACACACCCTAGTTTGAAACCACACCTAGCCAAGCATGTAAGGAAGCTAGAGAAAGTGCAAAGATTTGCAACAAGACTAGTCCCGGAGCTAAAGGGTAAGTTCTACGAGGACAGATTAAGGAAGATCGACCTTACGACACTGGAGGATAGGAGTGATAGGGTTTTATGATAACTTATAAAATACTGAGAGGAATCGACAAGGTGGACAGAGACAGGATATTCCAGAGATGGGACGCAGCAACAAGGGGTCACAGTTAGAAGTTGAAGACTCAGATGAATCACAGGGATGTCAGGAAGTATTTCTTCAGTCACGGAGTTATCAGGAAGTGGAAAAGTCTAGGAAGTGATGTAGTGGAGGCAGGATCCATACATAGCTTTAAGAAGAGGTATGATTAAGCTCGAGGAGCAGGAAAAGGGACCTAGTAGTGGCCAGTGAAGAGGCGGGGCCAGGAGCTATTAATCGACCCCTACAACCACAACTAGGTGAGTACACACACACACAAATATATATATATATATATATATATATATATATATATATATATATATATATATATATATATATATATATATATGCAAGACAAGCCACGTGGGAGTGGAAATCTTTAGCTCAAGTACTTTCACACTTCTCGTTGCATTATCACGAGCTGTGCAATGTTGCAAAAGAGCAACCAAAGCAGGGAGAGAGGTCTCAGTATCGTAGTGTGGATGTGTCACCGTCCACAGTTACCCTTAGACTGTGGTTACTGGTCGGTGCCAACCCCGCCCTTCCATCATCCCCCTATTCTCCATATGGGGTAGGAAGGTTTGATATATCAAGTATGATATTATAAGATATAAAAGCCAGTCCTAAGCTTTTTCTAATCGTTTATAACAGGTCATGAGGTTTGAGAAAATAAGTTTCTCCTTTGATACTGTAGACATGCATTGCTATTATTCTGTGTGACCTTTACAAATAATAAAAGAAACGAACAGAATGTGCTTGTGTCCCTTTAAAAGTCATGCTCGGAGATATTCAAATGTTCTACCGAGGTACTCAGAAGCATCTCTTCCTACATATTGTCTACTTTTTTCTCGGTGACGTTCAGTATGCCATACATGGAGATCTTCTATGCCTATCCGATAATATTTCTATGATCTAAATTCTACTAATACCCTTTAACCTGTCCTTACGTTATCTCGTAATCTTGTGTGCTTATCACTGTATGGTACACTAACAGCTACACATGTTATATAATCATCACAACTGACGTGGTTTGAAGTTTTGGTGCGTAGACACTTGTCGGGTGCCACCAATCCTGAGATTTTTTATAGCATTGTTGTTGAAGACTGTGTACACTGGACTCTACTACATAGCTATCGAGCTTGTATAACCCATAATTTGAGTTGTATACTGTATTCCTTTCATGTTTCAAGAGAGAAGGTTCAATTATATTTCTTTCCATGACAGAACTGTTTGGTACTATAATCTGGGCAGAATCCCACCTCGGTGGGTGATTATATGAACTACCGTGGTTAAAGATAGCATTCGATTGAGTATGTTGGAAAATTCTAGTTTCCAGAAATTTACCTGTTGGACCAATATATGAGAGAGGACACTGAGTACATGGGACCTTGTAAACCCCACCAACTTTGTTGGAGGGTGTGTTTTTAATCAGCCTTTGTTTCGCAGTCCCCGTGTTTTTGAAAGTAAGGTTTATATCGATCTTTTTTAATGCCTCACGCAGGCAAGGTAGATTCTCATTGTATGGTAAAATTAGTACATTTTTCCTGGTCATCACTTCTTTAGGTTCAGTCTTGTAGAAAGTCTTTGTTCCTGACATCAGCGCCTTCTCGACAAAATCCCTAGGATATCTTAGTTTTGTGGCTATGTTGAATATCTTGCTGATTTCGTCCTCCAGGTACTCAGGACTGCAGATGCGTAAGACTCTCAAGAACACTGAGGAACACACTCCTTTTTACCCTGGTTTCGTGGTTGGAATAGTAATGAATGTATGAGGACACATT
>NW_027200439.1:0-20677 GCF_038502225.1 Cherax quadricarinatus | reverse complement strand
TTAGTGCTGGCAGCACACAGTCCAGCGTAGGCACCACAGCCTGGCTGATCAGCAGCCAACCTGACCCATTTACCAAGTTCCCTTTTGAAAACAACCAGACGTTTCTTGGTAACTCCCCTCATATATGAGGGGAAGATTAATAGTCTTGGTCCTTTTACACTTACTAAGTTATCTGCTAGTGTACTCAAGGTACCATTGGTCTTTTCATGGGCTGTGTTTGTTTACAAAGACTTATAAGTATACGTTTAGCTCCCGTGAGCGAAACATTTGACAAATATGTGCTAGTGTTTACTCAGGTGTGTTTTGTAAACCGATTTGTGGGTATCTGTTACACAGTTTTGTTTACAATATTGTGGGCAGTGTGGCACACTGCCCAGCTGTGTGGCACACTGCCCAGCTGTGTTGCACACTGCCCAGCTGTGTTGCACACTGCCCAGCTGTGTTGCACACTGCCCAGCTGTGTGGCACACTGCCCAGCTGTGTGGCACACTGCCCAGCTGTGTTGCACACTGCCCAGCTGTGTGGCACACTGCCCAGCTGTGTGGCACACTGCCCAGCTGTGTGGCACACTGCCCAGCTGTGTGGCACACTGCCCAGCTGTGGCACACTGCCCAGCTGTGTTGCACACTGCCCAGCTGTGTGGCACACTGCCCAGCTGTGTGGCACACTGCCCAGCTGTGCGGCACACTGCCCAGCTGTGTTGCACACTGCCCAGCTGTGTGGCACACTGCCCAGCTGTGTGGCACACTGCCCAGCTGTGTGGCACACTGCCCAGCTGTGTTGCACACTGCCCAGCTGTGTTGCACACTGCCCAGCTGTGTGGCACACTGCCCAGCTGTGTTGCACACTGCCCAGCTGTGTGGCACACTGCCCAGCTGTGTTGCACACTGCCCAGCTGTGTTGCACACTGCCCAGCTGTGTTGCACACTGCCCAGCTGTGTTGCACACTGCCCAGCTGTGTGGCACACTGCCCAGCTGTGTTGCACACTGCCCAGCTGTGTGGCACACTGCCCAGCTGTGTGGCACACTGCCCAGCTGTGTGGCACACTGCCCAGCTGTGTGGCACACTGCCCAGCTGTGTGGCACACTGCCCAGCTGTGTGGCACACTGCCCAGCTGTGTGGCACACTGCCCAGCTGTGTGGCACACTGCCCAGCTGTGTGGCACACTGCCCAGCTGTGTGGCACACTGCCCAGCTGTGTGGCACACTGCCCAGCTGTGTGGCACACTGCCCAGCTGTGTGGCACACTGCCCAGCTGTGTGGCACACTGCCCAGCTGTGTGGCACACTGCCCAGCTGTGTGGCACACTGCCCAGCTGTGTGGCACACTGCCCAGCTGTGTGGCACACTGCCCAGCTGTGTTGCACACTGCCCAGCTGTGTGGCACACTGCCCAGCTGTGTGGCACACTGCCCAGTTGTGTGGCACACTGCCCAGCTGTGTGGCACACTGCCCAGCTGTGTGGCACACTGCCCAGCTGTGTGGCACACTGCCCAGCTGTGTGGCACACTGCCCAGCTGTGTGGCACACTGCTCAGCTGTGTGGCACTGCCCAGCTGTGTGGCACACTGCCCAGCTGTGTGGCACACTGCCCAGCTGTGTGGCACACTGCCCAGCTGTGTGGCACACTGCCCAGCTGTGTGGCACACTGCCCAGCTGTGTGGCACACTGCCCAGCTGTGTGGCACACTGCCCGGCTGTGTGGCACACTGCCCAGCTGTGTGGCACACTGCCCAGCTGTGTGGCACACTGCCCAGCTGTGTGGCACACTGCCCAGCTGTGTGGCACACTGCCCAGCTGTGTGGCACACTGCCCAGCTGTGTGGCAGACTGCCCAGCTGTGTGGGACACTGCCCAGCTGTGTGGCACACTGCCCAGCTGTGTGGCACACTGCCCAGCTGTGTGGCACACTGCCCGGCTGTGTGGCACACTGCCCGGCTGTGTGGCACACTGCCCGGCTGTGTGGCACACTGCCCCGCTGTGTGGCACACTGCCCTGCTGTGTGGCACACTGCCCGGCTGTGTGGCACACTGCCCAGCTGTGTGGCACACTGCCCAGCTGTGTGGCACACTGCCCAGCTGTGTGGCACACTGCCCAGCTGTGTGGCACACTGCCCAGCTGTGTGGCACACTGCCCAGCTGTGTGGCACACTGCCCAGCTGTGTGGCACACTGCCCAGCTGTGTGGCACACTGCCCAGCTGTGTGGCACACTGCCCAGCTGTGTGGCACACTGCCCAGCTGTGTTGCACACTGCCCAGCTGTGTTGCACACTGCCCAGCTGTGTGGCACACTGCCCAGCTGTGTGGCACACTGCCCAGCTGTGTGGCACACTGCCCAGCCTGGTGGTGTTTCAGAGGCACGTCAGTTCCCCTGGCTTCTAACATCACGTTCCAGTATAATCTACCTGTGACCAGAGACCTGGTCACAGACCGGGCCGCGGGGGCATTGACCCCCGGAACACTCTCCAGGTAAACTGTGACATTTGCTTCGTCTGTTTCGTAAGGTGAAATCCAGGATCTTTACTTAATTAAACCATACCACGGGTGGGGATAGAACTCGCGATCGTGCCATTACGATTTCGTGAATCAGCTTTACTGATGGTATAACTTAACAATAGTGTTGTAGGAAACTGAACACAATTCAGACGTTAAGTTGTACCACGAATTAAGTAAAGATCCCGGACTTACCTTACGAAACAGACAAAGGAAATGCGATACTAATTATGTTATTAGAAGACGGGGGAACTGACGTGCCTCTTAAGGGCCAGCTTGGAAGTGGTATGAGATGGTTGGTGGTGGTGGTGGGGGATATTTAGGGTACGTGTAGTGGTAAGTGGAGGTGTGTAAGTGGGTGGAGGCTGCTGGTTATCCCTCCAGTAATAAAGGTCAGTAACGATTGTAACGGTTTTCAATATACAATGATTGGTGGACGTCAGAGCCAATCACGGCTCGGCGAATATTGCCGCCTGCTTTTCACTTAGTAATGATTGGTGGGGAGGGGGAATGAGGAGAGGGGGAGGGGGAGAGATGAGAGGGAGAGGGGGAAATAGGAGAGGGAGAGGGGGAAAGAGGAGAGGGAGAGGGGGAAATAGGAGAGGGGGAGGGGAGGAAGACACACTTAGTCATGGGGTGGTTATATCAATGCAGGTTTCACCCCCTAACATCCTCCACTATTTCTAGGGTCACCGCCCCCTCTGCCCCCCTGGTTTTACATTAGGACTCCAGGTTGATGGGCCTGATCAATCAACCTGCTGGTGCTAGCCGCACGCACTCCGGTTGAGAGTGCAACGTTTGATATACCTTTCTGCTCCCGGAGCCCGACCATGGTCCAGCTCTCTGGTGCTAGTCTGGTCAACCAGGCTATTGCTGCTGCTGGGGTTGGTGTAGAGCACCCTAGTCTTGAAGACTGTGAACCAGAGGCAGGAACACTGGTGTCAGGTGAGGAACCAGAGGCAGGAACACTGGTGTCAGGTGAGGAACCAGAGGCAGGAACACTGATGTCAGGTGAGGAACCAGAGGCAGGAACACTGGTGTCAGGTGAGGAACCAGAGGCAGGAGCACTGGTGTCAGGTGAGGAACCAGAGGCAGGAACACTGGTGTCAGGTGAGGAACCAGAGGCAGGAACACTGGTGTCAGGTGAGGGACCAGAGGCAGGAACACTGGTGTCAGGTGAGGAACCAGAGGCAGGAACACTGGTGTCAGGTGAGGAACCAGAGGCAGGAACACCGGTGTCAGGTGAGGAACCAGAGGCAGGAACCCTGGTGTCAGGTGAGGGACCAGAGGCAGGAACACTGGTGTCAGGTGAGGGACCAGAGGCAGGAACACTGGTGTCAGGTGAGGAACCAGAGGCAGGAACACTGGTGTCAGGTGAGGGACCAGAGGCAGGAACACTGGTGTCAGGTGAGGAACCAGAGGCAGGAACACTGGTGTCAGGTGAGGGACCAGAGGCAGGAACACTGGTGTCAGGTGAAGAACCAGAGGCAGGAACACTGGTGTCAGGTGAGGAACCAGAGGCAGGAACGCTGGTGTCAGGTGAGGAACCAGAGGCAGGAACACTGGTGTCAGGTGAGGAACCAGAGGCAGGAACACTGGTGTCAGGTGAGGAACCAGAGGCAGGAACACTGGTGTCAGGTGAAGAACCAGAGGCAGGAACACTGGTGTCAGGTGAGGAACCAGAGGCAGGAACGCTGGTGTCAGGTGAGGAACCAGAGGCAGGAACACTGGTGTCAGGTGAGGAACCAGAGGCAGGAACACTGGTGTCAGGTGAGGAACCAGAGGCAGGAACACTGGTGTCAGGTGAGGAACCAGAGGCAGGAACGCTGGTGTCAGGTGAGGAACCAGAGGCAGGAACGCTGGTGTCAGGTGAGGAACCAGAGGCAGGAACGCTGGTGTCAGGTGAGGAACCAGAGGCAGGAACACTGGTGTCAGGTGAGGAACCAGAGGCAGGAACACTGGTGTCAGGTGAGGAACCAGAGGCAGGAACGCTGGTGTCAGGTGAGGAACCAGAGGCAGGAACGCTGGTGTCAGGTGAGGAACCAGAGGCAGGAACACTGGTGTCAGGTGAGGAACCAGAGGCAGGAACGCTGGTGTCAGGTGAGGAACCAGAGGCAGGAACACTGGTGTCAGGTGAGGAACCAGAGGCAGGAACGCTGGTGTCAGGTGAGGAACCAGAGGCAGGAACACTGGTGTCAGGTGAGGAACCAGAGGCAGGAACGCTGGTGTCAGGTGAGGAACCAGAGGCAGGAACGCTGGTGTCAGGTGAGGAACCAGAGGCAGGAACACTGGTGTCAGGTGAGGAACCAGAGGCAGGAACGCTGGTGTCAGGTGAGGAACCAGAGGCAGGAACACTGGTGTCAGGTGAGGAACCAGAGGCAGGAACACTGGTGTCAGGTGAGGAACCAGAGGCAGGAACACTGGTATCAGGTGAGGAACCAGAGGCAGGAACACTGGTGTCAGGTGAGGAACCAGAGGCAGGAACACTGGTATCAGGTGAGGAACCAGAGGCAGGAACACTGGTGTCAGGTGAGGAACCAGAGGCAGGAACACTGGTGTCAGGTGAGGAACCAGAGGCAGGAACACTGGTGTCAGGTGAGGAACCAGAGGCAGGAACACTGGTGTCAGGTGAGGAACCAGAGGCAGGAACACTGGTGTCAGGTGAAGAACCAGAGGCAGGAACACTGGTGTCAGGTGAGGAACCAGAGGCAGGAACGCTGGTGTCAGGTGAGGAACCAGAGGCAGGAACACTGGTGTCAGGTGAGGAACCAGAGGCAGGAACACTGGTGTCAGGTGAGGAACCAGAGGCAGGAACACTGGTGTCAGGTGAGGAACCAGAGGCAGGAACGCTGGTGTCAGGTGAGGAACCAGAGGCAGGAACGCTGGTGTCAGGTGAGGAACCAGAGGCAGGAACGCTGGTGTCAGGTGAGGAACCAGAGGCAGGAACACTGGTGTCAGGTGAGGAACCAGAGGCAGGAACACTGGTGTCAGGTGAGGAACCAGAGGCAGGAACGCTGGTGTCAGGTGAGGAACCAGAGGCAGGAACGCTGGTGTCAGGTGAGGAACCAGAGGCAGGAACACTGGTGTCAGGTGAGGAACCAGAGGCAGGAACGCTGGTGTCAGGTGAGGAACCAGAGGCAGGAACACTGGTGTCAGGTGAGGAACCAGAGGCAGGAACGCTGGTGTCAGGTGAGGAACCAGAGGCAGGAACGCTGGTGTCAGGTGAGGAACCAGAGGCAGGAACACTGGTGTCAGGTGAGGAACCAGAGGCAGGAACGCTGGTGTCAGGTGAGGAACCAGAGGCAGGAACACTGGTGTCAGGTGAGGAACCAGAGGCAGGAACACTGGTGTCAGGTGAGGAACCAGAGGCAGGAACACTGGTATCAGGTGAGGAACCAGAGGCAGGAACACTGGTGTCAGGTGAGGAACCAGAGGCAGGAACACTGGTATCAGGTGAGGAACCAGAGGCAGGAACACTGGTGTCAGGTGAGGAACCAGAGGCAGGAACACTGGTATCAGGTGAGGAACCAGAGGCAGGAACACTGGTGTCAGGTGAGGAACCAGAGGCAGGAACACTGGTGTCAGGTGAGGAACCAGAGGCAGGAACACTGGTGTCAGGTGAGGAACCAGAGGCAGGAACACTGGTGTCAGGTGAGGAACCAGAGGCAGGAACACTGGTGTCAGGTGAGGAACCAGAGGCAGGAACACTGGTGTCAGGTGAGGAACCAGAGGCAGGAACACTGGTGTCAGGTGAGGAACCAGAGGCAGGAACACTGGTGTCAGGTGAGGAACCAGAGGCAGGAACCCTGGTGTCAGGTGAGGAACCAGAGGCAGGAACACTGGTGTCAGGTGAGGAACCAGAGGCAGGAACACTGGTGTCAGGTGAGGAACCAGAGGCAGGAACACTGGTGTCAGGTGAGGAACCAGAGGCAGGAACACTGGTGTCAGGTGAGGAACCAGAGGCAGGAACACTGGTGTCAGGTGAGGAACCAGAGGCAGGAACACTGGTGTCAGGTGAGGAACCAGAGGCAGGAACACTGGTGTCAGGTGAGGAACCAGAGGCAGGAACACTGGTGTCAGGTGAGGGACCAGAGGCAGGAACACTGGTGTCAGGTGAGGAACCAGAGGCAGGAACACTGGTGTCAGGTGAGGAACCAGAGGCAGGAACACTGGTGTCAGGTGAGGGACTTGTAACAGACGGAGGTATTGTGAAGACAAATCTTGGCTGACTTTGATAAGGAACTGTCTTGTATAGGCCAGTAGGCCTCCATTCTCACTGTTTATACACGTTTCAGCGTATATACACACTTCCCAGTGTATATACACACGTCTCAGTGTATATATACACTTCTCAATGTATATACTCCAATCTTTCTCTCTCCGTTAGTTCCCTCCTCGCCCTCCCTCCTTCCCCAATTCTCCTCTTTCTCCCTCTCCTCCTTCTTCCTCTCTCCTCCTTCCTCTCTCCTCCTTCCTTGCTTCACGCTGGGTTGGCTATTAACATCTTGTAAAGTAAACTGTGTGACATATACACCCACTTCTGTATATACCTTGTGTATATACCCACTGAGATGTATATGCCTTGTGTATATACCCACTGAGATGTATATGCCTTGTGTATATACACCTTAAGATGTATATATCTTGTGTATATACCCCCAGACATGTATATACCCTCTGAGATGTATATATCTTGTGTATATACGTCTGAGATGTATATACCTTGTGTGTATACCCTTTAAGACGTAGCTTTGAGGTAGTATATACCTTTGATATACCTTTGAAGAATTTCGAGAGTATATATACTCTCTGAGCCCGGCCATGGGCCAGGCTCGTCTGGTGCTCGCCTGGTCAACCAGGCTGTTGCTGCTGGAGGCCAGCTGCCCCACATATCCACCACAGCCTGGTTGATCTGTCACCTGGTGAAGATACTTGTCTAGATATCAGAAGATATCAGTGTTTCTGATATCTTCTGGTAAGATGTTGAAGAGTCTAGGACCCCGGATGTTGATACAGTGTTCCCTTATTGTCCCCACTGGAGAAGAGATTTATTCCACAGTCTGGAACAATGTGGAGACTTATATACTGACGGAAGGTGATGTGTAGCCCTTTAGTAGAAGCAAGAATGTTATCACTGAGAGGGCAGGTCCCTCTCAAACCCACCCCTTCCCACTCAGGTTGTTTCCTGTACTGGGATACCATTGTGTTGCAGTGTCTGGCAGAGTGAGTATGACAATGGTGCACCATACTCACATGCTGATAGCTTACCGATATCATATTCACTGTGTCAGACACTGTAACACAATTTAAGAGTCTTGGTAACCTTGCTTTTAAAGTCGACCTACCTGAAGGTAGGTAGACTTTGAAATTAAGTTGACTCTCCCCCCCCCCGTTGACCCCCACCTTGCCGGGCCAAGGGGATCAACGCCTCCGCGGCCCGGTCCATGACCAGGCCTCCCGGTGGATCAGGACCTGATCAGTGAGGCTATTACTGCTGGTCGCACGTAGTCCAACGTACAAACCACATCCCTGCGGATCTGGCACTGACTTTAGGTATCTGTCCAGCTCCCTCTTGAAGACAACCAGAGGTCTACTGGTAATGCCCCTTATGGCTGGTGGGAGGCTGCTGAACAGTCTTGGGCCCCGGACACTTATGATGTTTTAGTGTGCCAGTGGTACCCCTACTTTTCATTCGGAGTATGCATCGCCTGCCAAGTAACTTTTATATAAGTGGTGGAGACTTAATATAAGTGCTGGTGACCTTATTATAAGTGCTGGTGACCTTATTATAAGTGCTGGTAACGAGCCAGGGGCCCCACATTAAGCTGCCTTCCATCTTCACTTATTATAAGTGCTGGTAACGAGCCAGGGGCCCCACATTAAGCTACCTTCCATCTTCACTTATTATAAGTGCTGGTAACGAGCCAGGGGCCCCACATTAAGCTGCCTTCCATCTTCACTTATTATAAGTGCTGGTAACGAGCCAGGGGCCCCACATCAAGCTACCTTCCATCTTCACTTATTATAAGTGCTGGTAACGAGCCAGGGGCCCCACATTAAGTTGCCTTCCATCTTCACTTATTATAAGTGCTGGTAACGAGCCAGGGGCCCCACATTAAGCTACCTTCTATCTTCACTTATTATAAGTGCTGGTAACGAGCCTGGGGCCCCACATTAAGGTACCTTCCATATTCACTTATTATAAGTGCTGGTAACGAGCCTGGGGCCCCACATTAAGCTACCTTCCATCTTCACTTATTATAAGTGCTGGTAACGAGCCAGGGGCCCCACATTAAGTTGCCTTCCATCTTCACTTATTATAAGTGCTGGTAACGAGCCAGGGGCCCCACATTATGCTGCCTTCCATCTTCACTTATTATAAGTGCTGGTAACGAGCCAGGGCCCCACATTAAGCTGCCTTCCATCTTCACTTATTATAAGTGCTGGTAACGAGCCAGGGGCCCCACATTAAGCTGCCTTCCATCTTCACTTATTATAAGTGCTGGTAACGAGCCAGGGGCCCCACATTAAGCTGCCTTCCATCTTCACTTATTATAAGTGCTGGTAACGAGCCAGGGGCCCCACATTAAGTTGCCTTCCATCTTCACTTATTATAAGTGCTGGTAACGAGCCAGGGGCCCCACATTAAGCTGCCTTCCATCTTCATGTATTATAAGTGCTGGTAACGAGCCAGGGGCCCCACATTAAGTTGCCTTCCATCTTCACTTATTATAAGTGCTGGTAACGAGCCAGGGGCCCCACATCAAGCTACCTTCCATCTTCACTTATTATAAGTGCTATTAACGAGCCAGGGGCCCACATCAAGCTACCTTCCATCCTCACTTATATAAGTGCTGGTAACGAGCCAGGGGCCCCACATTAAGCTGCCTTCCATCTTCACTTATTATAAGTGCTGGTAACGAGCCAGGGGCCCCACATCGAGCTACCTTCCATCTTCACTTAATATAAGTGCTGGTAACGAGCCAGGGGCCCCACATCAAGCTACCTTCCATCTTCACTTAATATAAGTGCTGGTAACGAGCCAGGGGCCCCACATTAAGCTACCTTCCATCTTCACTTATTATAAGTGCTGGTAACGAGCCAGGGGCCCCACATTAAGCTACCTTCCATCTTCACTTATTATAAGTGCTGGTAACGAGCCAGGGGCCCCACATTAAGCTGCCTTCCATCTTCACTTAATGTAAGTGCTGGTAACGAGCCAGGGGCCCCACATTAAGCTGCCTTCCATGTTCACTTATTATAAGTGCTGGTAACGAGCCAGGGGCCCCACATTAAGCTACCTTCCATCTTCACTTATTATAAGTGCTGGTAACGAGCCAGGGGCCCCACATTAAGCTGCCTTCCATCTTCACTTATTATAAGTGCTGGTAACGAGCCAGGGGCCCCACATTAAGCTACCTTCCATCTTCACTTATTATAAGTGCTGGTAACGAGCCAGGGGCCCCACATTAAGCTACCTTCCATCTTCACTTATTATAAGTGCTGGTAACGAGCCTGGGGCCCCACATTAAGCTACCTTCCATCTTCACTTATTATAAGTGCTGGTAACGAGCCAGGGGCCCCACATTAAGGTACCTTCCATCTTCACTTATTATAAGTGCTGGTAACGAGCCAGGGGCCCCACATTAAGCTGCCTTCCATCTTCACTTAATGTAAGTGCTGGTAACGAGCCAGGGGCCCCACATTAAGCTACCTTCCATCTTCACTTATATAAGTGCTGGTAACGAGCCAGGGGCCCCACATTAAGCTGCCTTCCATCTTCACTTATTATAAGTGCTGGTAACGAGCCAGGGGCCCCACATCGAGCTACCTTCCATCTTCACTTAATATAAGTGCTGGTAACGAGCCAGGGGCCCCACATCAAGCTACCTTCCATCTTCACTTAATATAAGTGCTGGTAACGAGCCAGGGGCCCCACATTAAGCTACCTTCCATCTTCACTTATTATAAGTGCTGGTAACGAGCCAGGGGCCCCACATTAAGCTACCTTCCATCTTCACTTATTATAAGTGCTGGTAACGAGCCAGGGGCCCCACATTAAGCTGCCTTCCATCTTCACTTAATGTAAGTGCTGGTAACGAGCCAGGGGCCCCACATTAAGCTGCCTTCCATGTTCACTTATTATAAGTGCTGGTAACGAGCCAGGGGCCCCACATTAAGCTACCTTCCATCTTCACTTATTATAAGTGCTGGTAACGAGCCAGGGGCCCCACATTAAGCTGCCTTCCATCTTCACTTATTATAAGTGCTGGTAACGAGCCAGGGGCCCCACATTAAGCTACCTTCCATCTTCACTTATTATAAGTGCTGGTAACGAGCCAGGGGCCCCACATTAAGCTACCTTCCATCTTCACTTATTATAAGTGCTGGTAACGAGCCTGGGGCCCCACATTAAGCTACCTTCCATCTTCACTTATTATAAGTGCTGGTAACGAGCCAGGGGCCCCACATTAAGGTACCTTCCATCTTCACTTATTATAAGTGCTGGTAACGAGCCAGGGGCCCCACATTAAGCTGCCTTCCATCTTCACTTAATGTAAGTGCTGGTAACGAGCCAGGGGCCCCACATTAAGCTACCTTCCATCTTCACTTAATATAAGTGCTGGTAACGAGCCAGGGCCCCACATTAAGCTACCTTCCATCTTCACTTATTATAAGTGCTGGTAACGAGCCAGGGGCCCCACATTAAGCTACCTTCCATCTTCACTTAATATAAGTGCTGGTAACGAGCCAGGGGCCCCACATTAAGCTACCTTCCATCTTCACTTATTATAAGTGCTGGTAACGAGCCAGGGGCCCCACATTAAGCTACCTTCCATCTTCACTTATTATAAGCGCTGGTAACGAGCCAGGGGCCCCACATTAAGCTACCTTCCATCTTCACTTATTATAAGTGCTGGTAACGAGCCAGGGGCCCCACATTAAGCTACCTTCCATCTTCACTTATTATAAGTGCTGGTAACGAGCCAGGGGCCCCACATTAAGCTGCCTTCCATCTTCACTTATTACAAGTGCTGGTAACGAGCCAGGGGCCCCACATTAAGCTACCTTCCATCTTCACTTATTATAAGTGCTGGTAACGAGCCAGGGGCCCCACATTAAGCTACCTTCCATCTTCACTTATAAGTGCTGGTAACGAGCCAGGGGCCCCACATTAAGCTGCCTTCCATCTTCACTTAATGTAAGTGCTGGTAACGAGCCAGGGGCCCCACATTAAGCTACCTTCCATCTTCACTTATTATAAGTGCTGGTAACGAGCCAGGGGCCCCACATTAAGCTACCTTCCATCTTCACTTATTATAAGTGCTGGTAACGAGCCAGGGGCCCCACATTAAGCTGCCTTCCATCTTCACTTAATGTAAGTGCTGGTAACGATCCAGGGGCCCCACATTAAGCTACCTTCCATCTTCACTTATTATAAGTGCTGGTAACGAGCCAGGGGCCCCACATTAAGCTGCCTTCCATCTTCACTTATTATAAGTGCTGGTAACGAGCCAGGGGCCCCACATTAAGCTACCTTCCATCTTCACTTATTATAAGTGCTGGTAACGAGCCAGGGGCCCCACATTAAGCTACCTTCCATCTTCACTTATTATAAGTGCTGGTAACGAGCCAGGGGCCCCACATTAAGCTGCCTTCCATCTTCACTTAATGTAAGTGCTGGTAACGATCCAGGGGCCCCACATTAAGCTACCTTCCATCTTCACTTATAAGTGCTGGTAACGAGCCAGGGGCCCCACATTAAGCTGCCTTCCATCTTCACTTATTATAAGTGCTGGTAACGAGCCAGGGGCCCCACATTAAGCTACCTTCCATCTTCACTTAATATAAGTGCTGGTAACGAGCCAGGGGCCCCACATTAAGCTACCTTCCATCTTCACTTATTATAAGTGCTGGTAACGAGCCAGGGGCCCCACATTAAGCTACCTTCCATCTTCACTTATTATAAGCGCTGGTAACGAGCCAGGGGCCCCACATTAAGCTACCTTCCATCTTCACTTATTATAAGTGCTGGTAACGAGCCAGGGGCCCCACATTAAGCTACCTTCCATCTTCACTTATTATAAGTGCTGGTAACGAGCCAGGGGCCCCACATTAAGCTGCCTTCCATCTTCACTTATTACAAGTGCTGGTAACGAGCCAGGGGCCCCACATTAAGCTACCTTCCATCTTCACTTATTATAAGTGCTGGTAACGAGCCAGGGTCCCTACATCAAGCTACCTTCCATCTTCACTTATTATAAGTGTTGGTAACGAGCCAGGGGCCCCACATTAAGCTACCTTCCATCTTCACTTATAAGTGCTGGTAACGAGCCAGGGGCCCCACATTAAGCTACCTTCCATCTTCACTTATTATAAGTGCTGGTAACGAGCCAGGGGCCCCACATTAAGCTACCTTCCATCTTCACTTATTATAAGTGCTGGTAACGAGCCAGGGGCCCCACATTAAGCTACCTTCCATCTTCACTTATTATAAGTGCTGGTAACGAGCCAGGGGCCCTACATTAAGCTGCCTTCCATCTTCACTTAATGTAAGTGCTGGTAACGAGCCAGGGGCCCCACATTAAGCTGCCTTCTTTCTTCACTTATTATAAGTGCTGGTAACGAGCCAGGGGCCCCACATTAAGCTACCTTCCATCTTCACTTATTATAAGTGCTGGTAACGAGCCAGGGGCCCCACATTAAGCTGCCTTCCATCTTCACTTATTATAAGTGCTGGTAACGAGCCAGGGGCCCCACATTAAGCTACCTTCCATCTTCACTTATTATAAGTGCTGGTAACGAGCCAGGGGCCCCACATTAAGCTACCTTCCATCTTCACTTATTATAAGTGCTGGTAACGAGCCTGGGGCCCCACATTAAGCTACCTTCCATCTTCACTTATTATAAGTGCTGGTAACGAGCCAGGGGCCCCACATTAAGCTACCTTCCATCTTCACTTATTATAAGTGCTGGTAACGAGCCAGGGGCCCCACATTAAGCTACCTTCCATCTTCACTTATTATAAGTGCTGGTAACGAGCCTGGGGCCCCACATTAAGCTGCCTTCCATCTTCACTTATTATAAGTGCTGGTAACGAGCCTGGGGCCCCACATTAAGGTACCTTCCATCTTCACTTATTATAAGTGCTGGTAACGAGCCTGGGGCCCCACATTAAGCTGCCTTCCATCTTCACTTATTATAAGTGCTGGTAACGAGCCTGGGGCCCCACATTAAGGTACCTTCCATCTTCACTTATTATAAGTGCTGGTAACGAGCCAGGGGCCCCACATTAAGCTGCCTTCCATCTTCACTTATTATAAGTGCTGGTAACGAGCCAGGGGCCCCACATTAAGCTGCCTTCCATCTTCACTTCGTAAAAAATCTGACAGATTTTTAGAAATCATAAAGTCTTGAGTTTGGGGGAGTTTGTTACCACGGCCTGGGGGAGGGGGGAGGGGGGTTGGGGGGAGGGAGAGGGGGAGGGGGAGGGTAATTATTTTCTTGAGAGTTATGATAATGGCTTAAGAATATATACAAGTTTTTTTGCTCCTTCCCACATTACTCTGTGTGTGTGCATATATATATATATATATATATATATATATATATATATATATATATATATATATATATATATACATATATATATATCAAACAATCGGAGACAGGCGATCTTAACTATGCAGGACAAACCACGGGGGGGGGACTCTTTAGGTCAAGTACTTTCACACTTCTCAGTCCGTCATCAGGAGCTGTGTAATGTTGCAAGGTAGAAATCAAAGGAGGGAAAGAGGTCTCAGAGTAGCGTAGGTGTCACCGTCCACGGTTACCCATAGACTGGGTTAGTGGTCGGTGCCAACCCCACCCTACCATCCCCTCTCTCCCTGCTTTGGTTGCTCCCTTGCAACATTGCACAGCTCCTGATGACACACTGAGAAGTGTGAAAGTGCTTGAGCTAAAGATTTCCACCCCCCCCCCCGTGGTTTGTCCTGCATTTATGTATAAAACAACGGTGACCTGTACTTAACTCTGTGAAGAAGTGTCTTGTGTGCTCCTGTGGACTGAACCAAGATGCCCTCCATCGAGCAACTTTACCAGCAACTTAAGGAAGAATTGAGGGCAGCGAAGATGGAGATACGGCGATTGACCGAGGAAAACAAGAGGATTCGTAGTAGTCCTCCTGTTTCGAGTCCTCAGGTCAAGAAGGGATCGTGGTCAGTGGCTGGACAGCAGGGGACGACGAAGTTGACAATCAAGAAGACGAATGGAAAGCCAGAAACGATGAAGAAGAAAGAGACTGCTGTGGAAACTCCCGTGGAAACCTCCAACGCATTCTCGGTGCTACCCGCCGAATGTGAGTCGACTACTGGGATCGTCACGACGAACGACAACAAGGAAGGTAAGAATATTGTTGTTGTTGGGAATAGCCAGGTTAGATACATGGATAGGGCATTCTGCTTGAAGGACAGGAGTAGGAGACAGAGGGTTTGCTTTCCTGGGGCTGGGATGGAGGACATTGTTAGCCGGCTTGACGACATCATGAACGGTAATGGGATCAATCCTATTATTTGCCTCAGTGCTGGAGGCAATGATGTAGGCAAGCGTAGAAGTGAGGATTTAGTTAGAAAGTTCAGGACAGCTATAGACATAATTAGGAAGAAGGGGGGGCGCCCTATTATATGTGGCATTTTGCCAAGAAGAGGTGTTGGTAATGAATGGTTGTCCAGAGCAATTGGTATTAATCGTTGGCTGGATAAACACTGTAAGGATAATGCAGTACCATTCATTGACAACTGGGACAACTTTTATGGCCAAAATGACATGTATGCCAGGGATGGGGTTCACTTATCCAGGGCAGGTGTGGGTTTTCTTGCTAACTCAGTTGAGGGGGTTGTTAGAACTTTAAACTAGGATTAGTTAGAGGTATGGGTTTAGAAATGATTAATAATGAGTATGGATATATTGACTTATGCTCTGATATTAAGAATCTTAATAGTAACTGTCATGGAGTAACTCTGGGTAATGATAATTTCAGAAATTGTGTAAAAACAAAGATGAATAGGAAAAATGTGAAGAAGAAAAAACATATGATGGTATTTTATGCTAACAGTCGAAGTGCAAGAAATAAAATTAATGAACTACGTTTGGTAGCATGTGCAGGGAACTTTGATATCATTGCATTAACTGAAACGTGGTATGATTTAAAGAGTCGGGATATGACTGCTGAGTGTAATATTCAGGGATTTAAGTTGTTCAATGTGGATAGATGTAATGGGAAGGGGGGAGGAGTTGCATTGTATGTTCGAGAAAATATTAATTGTTGCATAAAAACAGGTATAAAAATAGATGGAGCAGTAACAGAGTCTGTTTGGGTAGAGTTCGTGGAGGGTCAAGAAAAACTAATTCTAGGTGTAATATATCGACCTCCAGGCTTGGATCACGATAGAGGGAGACTTCTTTGGGACGAAATTGTTAGGGCTTCTGGACACAATAACATAGTCATAGTAGGGGACTTTAACTTTAGTCAAATTGACTGGAATTCTTTGACAGGTAATCTAGAGTTCAGTGACTTCATGGAAACAGTTCAGGACTGTTTTCTGAAACAGAGCGTAACTGAGCCTACCAGGGGTAATAATTTGCTAGACTTAGTCTTGTCAAATAAGGAAACACTCGTGAATAATCTGGAGATCGCTGAAGAGCATTAACTGGGAATGCAAGAATAATGATAATACAGTAAAAATCCCCGATTTTCGTTCTGCCGATTATAATGGACTTAGGGAACATCTGTCTAATCTTGATTGGGGTTATCTAGCTAATGATTTTATTGACGATGATCATACTTATGAATATGAAGGGATCTGCTTTTATGATTGTTTTCTTAATAATGTACACAGTGCCCAGAGTATATACATTCCCCAGAGAGAAATTAGGTCTAATAATAACGATCCCAAATGGGTTAACAGGAGGCTAAAGCATCTATTAGGGGAGAAAAGGGGAATTTATAGGCGCATCAGAAGAGGAGAGGTTAACCTTACTGACCAATATGTTCAGCTTAAAAGAGAAGTAAAAAAGGGGATTAGAAAGGCTAAACGTGACTATGAAATTAGAGTTGCTAATGAATCAAAGACTAATCCAAAGGGGTTCTTTCAAGTGTATAGGGGTGGCTTTAGGTAGATGTCGTTTTGATAAGGACCTGCCTCGTATGGGCCAGTAGGCCTTCTGCAGTGTTCCTACATTCTTATGTTCTTATGTTCTTATTTAAATCCATTACTGCGGGTTCTCTCTTGGAGAGATATCCTCAAGACCTTGTTAATATCCCCTTTATTAATACCTATCTTCCACTTATACACTTCGATCAGGTCTCCCCTCATTCTTCGTCTAACAAGTGAATGTAACTTAAGAGTCTTCAATCTTTCTTCATAAGGAAGATTTCTAATGCTATGTATTAATTTAGTCATCCTAACGAATTTATGTCCATTCTGTAATATGGAGACCAGAATTGAGCTGCATAATCTAGGTGAGGCCTTACTAATGATGTATAAAGCTGCAGTATGACCTCTGGACTTCAGTTGCTTACACTTCTTGATATAAATCCCAGTAATCTATTTGCCTTATTACGTACGCTTAGGCATTGCTGTCTTGGTTTAAGGTTGCTGCTCACCATAACCCCCAAGTCCTTTTCGCAATCTGTATGGCTAAGTTCTACATTATTTAACTTATAAGTGCTAGGGTTATGGACACTCCCGAGCTTCAGAACCTTGCATTTATCTACATTGAACTGCATCTGCCACTTTTCTGACCAAGAGTAGAGTTTGTCTAAATCCCCCTGAAGTTCCCTAACATCTACGTTTGAATCAATTGTCCTTCCTATCTTTGTGTCATCGGCGAATTTGCTCATATCACTAGTAACACCCTCATCAAGATCATTGATATATACTATAAACAACAACGGGCCCAAGACTGATCCCTGTGGAACGCCACTTGTTACGGATCCCCACTCGGATTTAACCCCATTTATGGACACTCTTTGCTTCCTGTCTGTGAGCCATGATTCAATCCACGAGAGCACCCTTCCCCCAATGCCATGAGCTGCCACTTTCTTTAACAGTCTTTGGTGCAGAACTCTATCAAAAGCCTTACTAAAATCTAAGTAAATAATATCAAATTCTTTATCGTGGTCAACAGCCTCAAAAGCTTTACTGAAGAAAGTTAATGAATTAGTTAGACAAGACCGGCCTCTTGTGAATCCATGCTGAGTATCATTAATCAAGCTATGCTTATCGAGATGGCTTCTTATAATCTCAGCTATAATTGACTCTAGTAATTTGCCTACAATTGAGGTCAGGCTTATTGGGCGGTAATTTGACGGTAACGACTTGTCCCCTGTTTTAAAAATAGGAATTACATTAGCCATCTTCCACATACCAGACACTACACCTGTTTGAAGAGATAAATTAAAAATATTAGTTAATGGTTCACAGACTTCCATTTTGCATTCCTTGAGAACCCTTGAAAAAACCTCATCAGGACCCGGCGACTTATTTTGCTTCAGTCGGTCTATCTGCTTCACAACCATTTCACTAGTGACTGTGATGTTACATAATTTATCTTCTTCTGGCCCACTATAGAAATTAATTACTGGAATGTTATTAGTGTCTTCCTGCATAAAAACCGAGAGAAAATAATTATTTAAAATTGAGCACATTTCATTCTCTTTGTCAGTAAGATGCCCATAGTTATTTTTAAGGGGACCTATCTTATCTCTGACTTTTGTTCTATATAACTGGAAAAAACTTTTTGGGTTAGTTTTAGAATCCCTAGCAACTTTAATTTCATAGTCCCTTTTAGCTTTTCTTATCCCCTTTTTAATGTCCCTCTTAATGTCAATATACTGATTCATAAGATGACACTCACCTCTTTTGATACGCCTATAAATTCCTTTCTTATGCCCTAGTAGATATTTCAGCCTATTATTCATCCATTTCGGGTCATTTCTATTTGATCTAATTTCTTTATACGGAATAAACGTTCTTTGAGCAGCATGTATAGTGTTCAGAAAACTGTCATATTGATAGCTCTCTTCGTTACCCCAGTCAACAGATGATAAATGTTCTCTAAGCCCATCTTAATCTGCTAAGCAAAAATCTGGGACTGTTACTGAGTTATCCCTACTATCATACTTCCATTCAATGCTAAATGTAATTGATTTGTGGTCGCTAGCACCCAGTTCCTCTGAAACTTCTAAATTATTAACAAGGGATTCATTGTTTGCCAGAACTAAGTCAAGCAGGTTATTACCCCTTGTAGGTTCTGTCACAAACTGCTTCAAAAAACAATCCTGAACTACTTCTAAGAAGTCGTATGATTCTAAATTCCCAGTCAAGAAATTCCAATCAATATGACTAAAGTTAAAGTCTCCTAGAATTACTACATTATCGTGCCTTGTGGCCCTAACAATTTCCTCCCATAGTAGTCTCCCTTGGTCCCTATCTAAGTTTGGGGGACGGTATATCACACCTAAAATTAATTTTTCATGCCCCTCTGAAAATTCTATCCAGACTCTGTATGTGTTACTTCAGACTTAATACCCGTTTTTATGCAACAGTTCAAGCGATCTCGGACATACAATGCCACCCCACCCCCCTTCCCGACACTTCTATCTACTTGGAACACTTTAAAACCCTGAATGTGACATTCTGCAGGCATGTCCCGACTTTTTGAATTAAACCACGTCTCAGTAATGGCAAATACATCTTTGTTACCTGCACTAGCAACTAGTCTCAACTCGTCCATCTTATTCCTAGCACTGCGACTATTTGTGTAATATATATTTAAAGACCCTCCTCTCTCTTTACCCTTCCTGCTCCTTTCTGTTATTCCACTAAACCTATTACTGTCCTTGTCAATTTGTGCCACTGGCTTTCCAATATCTACCTCATTTTGCCTATTACTAGTTCTCCTAGTACTCATATTACTACACTGCGACTTCACTGTTTTCCCGCCAAAATCCATACCACTAACTATTCCTAGTTTAAAGACCTAACAGCTCCCTCCACTGCAGTTGCCAGTGCTCCCACCCCAGACCTAGATAAGTGAACCCCATCCCTGGCATACATGTCATTTCTGCCATAGAAGAGGTCCCAGTTGTCAATGAATGTTACCGCATTTTCCTTACAGTATTTGTCCAGCCAGCAATTGACACCAATTGCTCTGGACAACCATTCATTTCCAACTCCTCTCCTTGGCAAAATACCACATATGACAGGGTTCCCACCCTTCCTCCTAATTATTTCTATTGCTGACCTATACCTGCTAATCATGTCTTCACTCCTACGTCTGCCAACATCGTTGCCACCAGCACTGAGACAGATAATAGGATTGCTCCCATTACCTCTCATGATGTCATCCAGACAGCTAACAATATCCTCCATCCTAGCCCCAGGAAAGCAAACTCTCTGTCTCCTAGTCCTGTCCTTCAAGCAGAACGCCCTATCCATATACCTAACTTGGCTATCCCCAACAACAACAATATTCTTACCTTCCTTGGTGTCGATCGTCGTGACGTTCCCAGTAGTCGACTCACATTCGTCGGGTAGCACTGAGAATGTATTAGAGGTTTCCACGGCAGTCTCTTTCTTCTTCATCGTTTCTACCTTTCCATTCGTCTTCTTGATCGTCAACTTCGTTCCCTGCTGTCCAGCCACTGACCAGTTTCCTTTCTTGACCTGAGGACTCAAAACAGGAGGACTACTACGAATCTTCTTGTTTTCCTCGGTCAGTCGCCGAATCTCCATCTTCGCCATCCTCAATTCTTCCTTAAGCTGTTGGTAAAGTTGCTCGATGGAGGGCATCTTGCTTCAATTCGTAGAGAGCGCGCAAACAGGTCTTCACAGAACTAAGTACACGTCACCACTGAGCTAAGTACACGTCACCACTGAGCTAAGTACACGTCACCACTCGTTAGCTTCAGAATGATTTTGGCGAAATTATTACATACACAAATTTTCGCTTGTCCTATATGGCAAGATGAACTTTGCTATTTAAGCCAAGATCGCAAGTTCTGCCTCTTCGGCACGACATGTATATATATATATATATATATATATATATATATATATATATATATATATATATATATATATATATATATATATATATATATATATGCAATAAGATCACAGTAAAC